>NW_018745180.1:0-58756 GCF_001683475.1 Chenopodium quinoa
ATGTGTTTGACTTTAATTTGATTCCATCAGCTTTGTAGAATGTATTTGACTTTCATTTGATTCAATTAGCTTTGTTTGAATGTGTTTGACTTTCATTTGATTCAATTAGCTTTGTAGAATGTATTTGACTTTCATTTGATTTAAATAGCTTTATTTGAATGTGTTTGACTTTCATTTGACTCAATTAGCTTTGCAGAATGTATTTGACTTTCATTTGATTCGAAATCTTTGTTTGAATGTGTTTGACTTTCATTTGATTCAATTAGCTTTGTTTGAATGTGTTTGACTTTAATTTAATTCAATTAGCTTTGTAGAATGTATTAGACTTTTATTTGATTTAATTAGCTTTGTTTGAATGTATTTGACTCTCATTTGATTCAAAATAGCTTTGTTTGAATGTGCTTGACTTTCATTTGATTCAATTAGCTTTGTTTGAATGTGTTTGACTTTCACTTGATTCAAATAGCTTTGTTGAATGTATTTGACTTTCATTTGATTCAATTAGCTTTGTTTGAATGTGTTTGACTTTCATTTGATTCAATTAGCTTTGTAGAATGTATTTGACTTTCATTTGATTCAATTAGCTTTGTTTGAATGTGTTTGACTTTCATTGATTCAATTAGCTTTGTTGAATGTATTTGACTTTCATTTGATTCAATTAGCTTTGTTTGAATTTGGCTTTCATTTGATTCAATTAGCTTTGTAGAATGTATTTGACTCTCATTTGATTCAAATAGCTTTGTTTGAATGCGTTTAACTTTCATTTGATTCAATTAGCATTGTAAAATAAAATTCACTTTCATTTAATTTAAACAACTTTTTTTGAATGTGTTTGACTTTCATTTGACTCAAATAGCTTTATTTGATTGCGTTTGACTTTTCATTCGATACAATTAGCTTTGTAGAACGTATTTAACTTTCATTTGATTCAAATAGCTTTGTTTGAATGTGTTTGACTTTCATTTGATTCAATTAGCTTTGTAGAATGTATTTGACTTTCATTTGAATCAAATAACTTTGTGACTGTGTTGGACTTTCATTTGATTCAATTTGCTTTGTAGAATGTATTTGACTTTCATTTTCTTCAAATAACTTTGTTTGAATGTGTTTCACTTTCATTTGATTCAATTAGCTTTGTAGAATGTATTAGACTTTTATTTGATTTAATTAGCTTTGTTTGAATGTATTTGACTCTCATTTGATTCAAATAGCTTTGTTTGAATGTGCTTGACTTTTATTAGATTCAATTACCTTTGTTTGAATGTGTTTGACTTTCATTTGATTCAATTAGCTTTGTTGAATGTATTTGACTTTCATTTGATTCAATTAGCTTTGTTACCAAGATGATGACCAAGATGATATGAATCTAACCTACAAGTTTTTACCTTTCACTTGAAAGGGTTTTTCTTGTTTTAAGCACTTAGGATTTCTAATTGCATTAGGAATTGTTTTAGTCTAGTAGGCGTCAATAATAGCTTGGAGTGCAAGCTTGAGTTAGGATAAAATAGGCAAGTTTTATCTTAAGAGTAGTTAGAGTTTAAGTAGGATTAAATAACTAAATCAAAGTTATCTAAACTTGATTAAGTTATGCAATCCGTGGGTTTTTTGTTAGGGGATTAGAATTCTAATTCAAGTGGGATTAGGATAATTGATTGAGTTTATAAATATAGGGTTGTAATCTTCGAATAATATACAAGTTTAATCATACATTCATAATAATTTTCTTATTGCTTTTGTTTAAGTTGGATTACTTAAATTCTTGATTGGTGGATTCCAATTTGCTGTTTTGTTTTTAGTTAAAACAATCACCTAGGTTGATTAATTAGGTGGATTCTTGATTAATTAATCTAAGTTTCTTGCTTAATTCTTGGTGAATTTTCTGTATAGAATTAGGTTAGATTCATATCTTTGTGAGGCTTAGTTTTCGGACTAAAAAATCACATCATCTTGATGCGTTTCTTGATTCGTTTGGTCTTAGGTTTAAACAAGCTTCACTCGTTTGTTTTCGCCTAAGGGTTCTAAATCTGATTTCAAGGCTTCACTCACCTTAATCTCGTGATTTAGGGGTTTTTTGAGGATAGTTTGAATTATCTTCTCCAAAATGTCCCGCTATCCCTCCTCCATGCACTTCTCTTACTATAATTCTCTAATAGAACACTTAGGCACGCACAAACGATTCCCCTTGAAAAGAAAACCGTCTTGTAAAACATAGGAACCTACGGCCCCCTTGGAACACTCCTCTAGGATTGTAGAGAAATCCACGTCCCCCTTATAGTACTCCTTGATTAACGCGAAACCAAGTAGTTTACAATTCAACACTCCAAGCAACGTGTGTCTTCTAGATAGTGCATCGGCCACTACATTTGCTTTCCCCTCCTTATACTTTGAAGAAAAATTGAAAGCTTGTAGAAACTCTACCCACTTAGCATGTCTAGGGTTCAATTTTTGTTGACCATGAATGTACTTCAAAGCTTCGTGATCACTATGCAACACAAAGTGATTTGGGCGCAAATAGTGACTCCAATGGTCCAATGCTCGCACAATAGCATAGAACTCCTTGTCATAGTAGAATAGTTCAATCTAGCACCGTTTAATTTTCACACTAAAATAGGCAATAGGGCGCTTCTTTTGAACCAAAACGGCACCAATCCCTACACCACTAGCGTCGGTCTCTACCTCAAATGGTTGTGAAAAATCCGGCAATGCAAGTACGGGTGCTTCACATAGCTTCCTTTTGACCAAATCAAATGCACGTTGGGCTTCCTTGGTCCACTCGAATTTTCCCTTGTCTTTCTTCAAGCATTCAGTCATAGGTGCAACTATCGTGGAAAAATTCTTCACAAATCTTCTATAAAACGACGCTAGACCATGAAACGATCTAACTTCACTCACATTGGTAGGTACGGGCCAAGTCTTGATAGCTTCAACCTTGGATTGATCCACGGACACACCATCTTTGGATACTACATACCCTAGAAACGTCACGCTAGGAACAAGAAAATAACATTTTTCCAATTTTGCGTACAACTTCTTCTCCCTAAGAACCTCCAAAACGCTTCTCAAATGCATTAGATGATCATTGAAATTTTCAGAATAAATTAATATGTCATCCAAGTAAACAACTACGAACCTTCCAAGAAATGGTTTCAACACCTCGTTCATCAATCTCATAAATGTACTGGGCGCATTGGTTAGACCAAAAGGCATGACCAACCACTCATACAACCCCACTTTAGTCTTGAAAGCCGTCTTCCATTCATCTCCTTCCCTCATGCGTATTTGATGATAGCCACTCATAAGATCAATCTTGGAAAATAGCTTTGAACCATGCAATTCGTCTAACAAATCATCAAGTCTAGGTATAGGAAATCTATACTTGATGGTTATGTTGTTCACACTCCTACTATCAATGCACATACGCCAACTCCCATCTTTTTTTGGAACTAACAATGTAGGCACGGCACATGGGCTCATACTCTCTTTCACGTAGCCTCTTTGCATCAATTCCTCTATTTGACGTTGCATTTCCTTTGTTTCTTCCGGATTACTTCTATATGCTGCCTGTTAGGTAGTGGAGCTCCCGGAATAAGATCAATTTGATGTTCAATACCACGAATTGGTGGTAATCCCGGTGGTAATTCACTAGGAAAAACATCACAATACTCTTGCAATACTACTTCTAATTCCACGGGCCTCTTTTTTTGTTTACTTTCATTCACTTGCACATTGTTAGCCACCATAATATATACTATATTGTTGTTGTTGATCTCTTTCTCCAACTCCTTTTCCCCAATTAAATATGCACCTTTTGAACTAGGGTTAATTCTATGATCAACAAGTGGTTTCAATGCATATGATTTTTCCCCCTTTCCTTTTCGAATTATATACACATTTGTCCTACCATTAAACTTGACAAATCTATCATATTGCCATGGTCTACCCAACAAGATATGACAAGCATCCATAGGGCATACATCACATAAAACTTTATCATGATATTTGCCAATTGAAAAGGTGATTAGGGCTCGTTTCGTTACCTTCACGTCACTAGTATCATTGAGCCAATGTAGCTTGTAAGGTTTTGGGTGATCGGTTGTAGGCCACTCTAATTTGTTGATCAAAGTTGTAGACACCACATTTGTGCAACTTCCCGAGTCTATTATTACGTCACACAATCGATCTTCCACCTTGCACCTTGTTAAAAAGATTTTCTCTCTTTGATTCTCTTCAACGGGCATAGGTTTAGAGTGAAGAGCTCTCCTTAGAACCAAGCTCTTTCCTTGCGTTTCACCATCAACCTCTTCGGCACTACCCTCCTCTTTCTTCAAAATCACGTTCTTTTCTCGACCACAACCTCCATGTCACTATTTCCTCGCACCTAGCTTTCTCTTCTTCCCATTCTTGAGCCGTCATAGTGCGTTTTGAGTAGCAATTGCTTGCTATGTGGCCAACACTTCCCACATTTGAAACATTTTTCTATCTTCGGTCACCTTCTTGCTAGCTTCGTTTCTGGGTTTGTTATCTTTAGCATACGGATTAGGAGAAGCCCTATCAAAGGTAGGCTTGTCACTAGCCTTTGTGAACGTGCGTGTGAACGGTTTTCACACTTGAGGTCTTCTTGGCCTTGAATTGTCTTTCAACCTTAATGGCCGCCTTGCATACTTCTTCAAACGAATAGTATTCGTGCAATTCAATCTTCTCTTGAACATTTTCGTTCAAACCTGCAATAAAAACGTGCTATTTTGTGCTCTAGAATTTCTTCTAAATCACACAATAAACATAGTTTCTCAAACTCAAACAAATAAGCCTCCACGGATTGAGATGATGCGTGCATCAATGTGAACGATGAGCATGTTGAAGAATTATTCCAAGAAAGTCAAGAAAGCATGAATCTATACTTGGAAGCTTCTTCAATAGGTCAAACTTACTATCGGGGGCATCAAGACAAAGCCACGCTTTGTATGGTGGCGTTCTTGGGAGTTCTTGAAGCTTCTTGATAGTTCTTTAAGGTTTCTTTAAAAGCTTTCTTAGGTTTTTGCTTACAAGTTTTTACCTTTCACTTGAAAGGGTTTTTTCTTGTTTTAAGCACTTAGGATTTCTAATTGCATTAGGAATTGTTTTAGTCTAGTAGGCGTCAATAATAGCTTGGAGTGCAAGCTTGAGTTAGGATAAAATAGGCAAGTTTTATCTTAAGAGTAGTTAGAGTTTAAGTAGGATTAAATAACTAAATCAAAGTTATCTAAACTTGATTAAGTTATGCAATCCGTGGGTTTTTGTTAGGGGATTAGAATTCTAATTCAAGTGGGATTAGGAATAATTGATTGAGTTTATAAATATAGGGTTGTAATCTTCGAATAATATACAAGTTTAATCATACATTCATAATAATATTTCTTATTGCTTTTGTTTAAGTTGGATTACTTAAATTCTTGATTGGTGGATTCCAATTTGCTGTTTTGTTTGTTTTAGTTAAAACAATCACCTAGGTTGATTAATTAGGTGGATTCTTGATTAATTAATCTAAGTTTCTTGCTTAATTCTTGGTGAATTTTCTGTATAGAATTAGGTTAGATTCATATCTTTGTGAGGCTTAGTTTTCGGACTAAAAAATCACATCATCTTGGTATCAGAGCACAGTTACGGTAGAAAATAAACTGGTAAACGTTTGGCTGGGAATTTTTGAGTGATTCTTTTTGCATTAGTCTCTAAAAACGTCTAGCTATCACCATATAAAATTTCGTAGCTTTTGGTTGAGTAACGAACTCTGTACAGCCTTAAACTTTTGGTGTTGTTGCACTGGGTTGTGGTTGGGAGTCCGGTTTTTGTTTGCTTCAAGATTCCTTCAAGATTTTGATCTTTTAATCAAGATTTTTGCATAAACAAACCTGGTTTGTGTAGGAGCAATGAGTGACGAAGAAATCCCAGGGATTCCAAGGGGTTTGAACCTTGATCAAGCGCATAACTTGCGGAGGGATCGTCAAATAGAGCGATTGTCACAACAATTGCAAGAAGTATTGGCTAGGCTTGACGAACGTGACAAAACTTCATCTTCAAGGAAGAACAAATCAGTTGCAATTTCTAGTTCAAGTGAAGACGAATATGACAGGAGAAAAGCAAGTAGATCACGACATAAAGATTCATCTTCGAGTGATGAACCTAGAAGGCATAGACGGAAGAACAAGGCCAAAGATGATGACCGAAATATAAGGTTAGATTTTCCGGAATTCAATGGTAGTATGCTAGACCCCGAAAAATATTTTGAGTGGGTTAGAAGAGCCGAAACACTCTTTGATTACAAGGAGTATGATGAACGAAAGAGGTGCAAACTTGCTGAATTAAAACTCACAGGTTATGCGAGTTTATGGTATGATAATCTCAAGAAAAAGAGACGCAAGGAGGGACGATCCAAGATCACTACTTGGACACAATTGCAGAAATATATGAAGCGTCAATTTGTGCCCCATGAGTACGTGCAAGAAGTGTATCTCAAGATGCAGACTTTTAAGCAAGGAAATCAATCCGTGGAGGCTTATTTGTGTGAGTTTGAGAAACTATGTTTATTGTGTGATTTAGAAGAAATTCTAGAGCACAAAATAGCACGTTTTATTGCAGGTTTGAACGAAAATGTTCAAGAGAAGATTGAATTGCACGAATACTATTCGTTTGAAGAAGTATGCAAGGCGGCCATTAAGGTTGAAAGACAATTCAAGGCCAAGAAGACCTCAAGTGTGAAACCGTTCACACGCACGTTCACAAAGGCTAGTGACAAGCCTACCTTTGATAGGGCTTCTCCTAATCCGTATGCTAAAGATAACAAACCCAGAAACGAAGCTAGCAAGAAGGTGACCGAAGATAGAAAATGTTTCAAATGTGGGAGTGTTGGCCACATAGCAAGCAATTGCTACTCAAAACGCACTATGACGGCTCAAGAATGGGAAGAAGAGAAAGCTAGGTGCGAGGGAAATAGTGACATGGAGGTTGTGGTCGAGAAAGAACGTGATTTTGAAGAAGAGGAGGGTAGTGCCGAAGAGGTTGATGGTGAAACGCAAGGAAAGAGCTTGGTTCTAAGGAGAGCTCTTCACTCTAAACCTATGCCCGTTGAAGAGAATCAAAGAGAGAAAATCTTTTTAACAAGGTGCAAGGTGGAAGATCGATTGTGTGACGTAATAATAGACTCGGGAAGTTGCACAAATGTGGTGTCTACAACTTTGATCAACAAATTAGAGTGGCCTACAACCGATCACCCAAAACCTTACAAGCTACATTGGCTCAATGATACTAGTGACGTGAAGGTAACGAAACGAGCCCTAATCACCTTTTCAATTGGCAAATATCATGATAAAGTTTTATGTGATGTATGCCCTATGGATGCTTGTCATATCTTGTTGGGTAGACCATGGCAATATGATAGATTTGTCAAGTTTAATGGTAGGACAAATGTGTATATAATTCGAAAAGGAAAGGGGGAAAAATCATATGCATTGAAACCACTTGTTGATCATAGAATTAACCCTAGTTCAAAAGGTGCATATTTAATTGGGGAAAAGGAGTTGGAGAAAGAGATCAACAACAACAATATAGTATATATTATGGTGGCTAACAATGTGCAAGTGAATGAAAGTAAACAAAAAAAGAGGCCCGTGGAATTAGAAGTAGTATTGCAAGAGTATTGTGATGTTTTTTCCTAGTGAATTACCACCGGGATTACCACCAATTCGTGGTATTGAACATCAAATTGATCTTATTCCGGGAGCTCCACTACCTAACAAGGCAGCATATAGAAGTAATCCGGAAGAAACAAAGGAAATGCAACGTCAAATAGAGGAATTGATGCAAAGAGGCTACGTGAAAGAGAGTATGAGCCCATGTGCCGTGCCTACATTGTTAGTTCCAAAAAAAGATGGGAGTTGGCGTATGTGCATTGATAGTAGGAGTGTGAACAACATAACCATCAAGTATAGATTTCCTATACCTAGACTTGATGATTTGTTAGACGAATTGCATGGTTCAAAGCTATTTTCCAAGATTGATCTTATGAGTGGCTATCATCAAATACGCATGAGGGAAGGAGATGAATGGAAGACGGCTTTCAAGACTAAAGTGGGGTTGTATGAGTGGTTGGTCATGCCTTTTGGTCTAACCAATGCGCCCAGTACATTTATGAGATTGATGAACGAGGTGTTGAAACCATTTCTTGGAAGGTTCGTAGTTGTTTACTTGGATGACATATTAATTTATTCTGAAAATTTCAATGATCATCTAATGCATTTGAGAAGCGTTTTGGAGGTTCTTAGGGAGAAGAAGTTGTACGCAAAATTGGAAAAATGTTATTTTCTTGTTCCTAGCGTGACGTTTCTAGGGTATGTAGTATCCAAAGATGGTGTGTCCGTGGATCAATCCAAGGTTGAAGCTATCAAGACTTGGCCCGTACCTACCAATGTGAGTGAAGTTAGATCGTTTCATGGTCTAGCGTCGTTTTATAGAAGATTTGTGAAGAATTTTTCCACGATAGTTGCACCTATGACTGAATGCTTGAAGAAAGACAAGGGAAAATTCGAGTGGACCAAGGAAGCCCAACGTGCATTTGATTTGGTCAAAAGGAAGCTATGTGAAGCACCCGTACTTGCATTGCCGGATTTTTCACAACCATTTGAGGTAGAGACCGACGCTAGTGGTGTAGGGATTGGTGCCGTTTTGGTTCAAAAGAAGCGCCCTATTGCCTATTTTAGTGAGAAATTAAACGGTGCTAGATTGAACTATTCTACCTATGACAAGGAGTTCTATGCTATTGTGCGAGCATTGGACCATTGGAGTCACTATTTGCGCCCAAATCACTTTGTGTTGCATAGTGATCACGAAGCTTTGAAGTACATTCATGGTCAACAAAAATTGAACCCTAGACATGCTAAGTGGGTAGAGTTTCTACAAGCTTTCAATTTTTCTTCAAAGTATAAGGAGGGGAAAGCAAATGTAGTGGCCGATGCACTATCTAGAAGACACACGTTGCTTGGAGTGTTGAATTGTAAACTACTTGGTTTCGCGTTAATCAAGGAGTACTATAAGGGGGACGTGGATTTCTCTACAATCCTAGAGGAGTGTTCCAAGGGGCCGTAGGTTCCTATGTTTTACAAGACGGTTTTCTTTTCAAGGGGAATCGTTTGTGCGTGCCTAAGTGTTCTATTAGAGAATTAATAGTAAGAGAAGTGCATGGAGGAGGGATAGCGGGACATTTTGGCATAACGAAAACATTAACTATGCTGCAAGAGCATTTTTATTGGCCTAGAATGCTAGCGGATGTACAATCAATAGTTTCTAGGTGTGCAACATGTCAAAAAGCCAAGGCTACGTTTCATCAAGGCTTATATACGCCCTTGCCCGTGCCAGATTCACCTTGGGAAGACGTGTCTATGGATTTTGTAGTTGGTTTGCCAAGGACTCAAAGAGGAAAGGATTCAATCATGGTTGTAGTGGATCGATTTTCCAAGATGGCTCATTTCATACCTTGTCACAAAGTGGACGATGCTATGAAAGTGGCGGAATTGTATTTCAAGGAAGTGGTGAGACTACATGGGTTGCCGAACAGTATTGTGAGTGATCGTGATACAAAGTTCATGAGTTTCTTTTGGAAATCACTATGGAAGTTGGTGGGAACGAAGCTGTTATTTAGTACATCATATCACCCGCAAACGGACGGACAAACGGAGGTAACAAATCGAACTCTTGGTGTGCTTTTACGTGGACTAGTGAGCAACACACAAAAAGATTGGGATATTAAGCTTGCTCATGCCGAGTTTGCTTACAATAGATCACCTACTTATGCCACAAAACACACACCATTCGAAGTTGTTTATGGTGTCAATCCAAAAATGCCCATTGATTTAATTGAAATTCCAAAAGGGGAAGTGATTCATAAGGATGCCGAGACTAAAATCAAGTACATGATAAAGCTACACGCACAAGTTAGAGCTAGGATTGAACGTGTCAATGAACTCTACAAAGCACGAGCTAACAAGAACAAAAAGCCACAAAGTTTTGAAGTTGGCGACTTGGTGTGGCTACACTTGAGAAAAGAGAGATTTCCTAACAAACGAAAGAATAAATTGATGCCAAGAAGTGAGGGGCCGTTCAAGATTATTGAGAAGATCAATGAGAATGCATATAAGCTTGAATTGCCGGGAGAATATGGTGTAAGCGCAACATTTAATATTGGGGATTTGGTGAAGTATTTGCCAGATGGTGCTATTGAAGATTTGAGGGCAAATTCTTTTGAAGAAGGGGAGGATGATGCGTGCATCAATGTGAACGATGAGCATGTTGAAGAATTATTCCAAGAAAGTCAAGAAAGCATGAATCTATACTTGGAAGCTTCTTCAATAGGTCAAACTTACTATCGGGGGCATCAAGACAAAGCCACGCTTTGTATGGTGGCGTTCTTGGGAGTTCTTGAAGCTTCTTGATAGTTCTTTAAGGTTTCTTTAAAAGCTTTCTTAGGTTTTTGCTTACAAGTTTTTACCTTTCACTTGAAAGGGTTTTTCTTGTTTTAAGCACTTAGGATTTCTAATTGCATTAGGAATTGTTTTAGTCTAGTAGGCGTCAATAATAGCTTGGAGTGCAAGCTTGAGTTAGGATAAAATAGGCAAGTTTTATCTTAAGAGTAGTTAGAGTTTAAGTAGGATTAAATAACTAAATCAAAGTTATCTAAACTTGATTAAGTTATGCAATCCGTGGGTTTTTTGTTAGGGGATTAGAATTCTAATTCAAGTGGGATTAGGATAATTGATTGAGTTTATAAATATAGGGTTGTAATCTTCGAATAATATACAAGTTTAATCATACATTCATAATAATATTTCTTATTGCTTTTGTTTAAGTTGGATTACTTAAATTCTTGATTGGTGGATTCCAATTTGCTGTTTTGTTTGTTTTAGTTAAAACAATCACCTAGGTTGATTAATTAGGTGGATTCTTGATTAATTAATCTAAGTTTCTTGCTTAATTCTTGGTGAATTTTCTGTATAGAATTAGGTTAGATTCATATCTTTGTGAGGCTTAGTTTTCGGACTAAAAAATCACATCAGAATATGTTTGACTTTCATTTGTTTCAATTAGCTTTTTAGAATGTATTTGACTTTCATTTGATTCAATTAGCTTTGTAGAATGTATTTGACTTTTATTTGATTTAATTAGCTTTGTTTGAATGTATTTGACTCTCATTTGATTCAAATAGCTTTGTTTGAATGTGTTTCACTTTTATTTGATTCAATTAGCTTTGTAGAACGTATTTGACTTTCATTTGATTCAAATAGCTTTGTTTGAATGTGTTTGACTTTCATTTGATTCCATCAGCTTTGTAGAATGTATTTGACTTTCAATTGATTCAAATAGCTTTGTTTGAATGTGTTTGACTTTCATTTGATTCAATTAGCTTTGTAGAATGTATTTGACTTTCATTTGATTCAAATAGCTTTGTTTGAATGTGTTTGACCTTCATTTGATTCAATTAGCTTTGTAAAATGTATTTGACTTTCATTTGAGTCAAATAACTTTGTTTTACTGTGTTTGACTTTCATTTAAATTAAAAAGCGTTTTTTGAATGTGTTTGACTTTCATTTGATTTAAAAGGCTTTGTTTGAATGTGTTTGACTTTCATTTGATTCAATTAGCTTTGTAGAATGTATTTTACTTTTATTTGATTTAATTAGCTTTGTTTGAATTTATTTGACTCTGATTTGATTCAAATAGCTTTGTTTGAATGTGTTTGACTTTCATTTGATTCTATTAGCTTTGTAGAATGTATTGGACTTTCATTTTATTTAAATAGCTTTATTTGAATGTGTTTGACTTTCATTTGATTCAATTAGCTTTGTAGAATGTATTTGACTTTCATTTGATTCGAAATCTTTGTTTGAATGTGTTTGACTTTCATTTGATTCAATTAGCTTTGTTTGAATGTATTTGACTTTAATTTAATTCAATTAGCTTTGTAGAATGTATTAGACTTTTATTTGATTTAATTAGCTTTGTTTGAATGTATTTGACTCTCATTTGATTCAAATAGCTTTGTTTGAATGTGCTTGACTTTCATTTGATTCAATTAGCTTTGTTTGAATGTGTTTGACTTTCATTTATTTCAAATAGCTTTGTTTGAATGTGTTTGACTTTCATTTGATTCAATTAGCTTTGTAGAATGTGTTTGACTTTCATTTGATTCAATTAGCTTTGTTTGAATGTGTTTGACTTTCGTTTGATTCAATTAGCTTTGTTGAATGTATTTGACTTTCATTTGATTCAATTAGCTTTGTTTGAATGTGTTTGACTTTCATTTGATTCAATTAGCTTTCTAGAATGTATTTGACTCGCATTTGATTCAAATAGCTTTATTTGAATGCGTTTAACTTTCATTTGATTCAATTAGCATTGTAGAATACATTTCACTTTCATTTAATTCAAACAACTTTGTTTGAATGTTTTTGACTTTCATTTGACTCAAATAGCTTTATTTTATTGCGTTTGACTTTCATTTGATACAATTAGCTTTGTAGAACGTATTTAAATTTCATTTGATTCAAATAGCTTTGTTTGAATGTGTTTTGACTTTCATTTGATTCAATTAGCTTTGTAGAATGTATTTGACATTCACTTGACACAAATAACTTTGTTTGACTGTGTTTGACATTCATTTGTTTCAATTAGCTTTGTAGAACGTATTTGACTTTCATTTGATTCAAATAGCTTTGTTTGAATGTGTTTGACTTTAATTTGATTCCATCAGCTTTGTAGAATGTATTTGACTTTCATTTGATTCAATTAGCTTTGTTTGAATGTGTTTGACTGTCATTTGATTCAATTAGCTTTGTAGAATGTATTTGACTTTCATTTGATTTAAATAGCTTTATTTGAATGTGTTTGACTTTCATTTGACTCAATTAGCTTTGCAGAATGTATTTGACTTTCATTTGATTCGAAATCTTTGTTTGAATGTGTTTGACTTTCATTTGATTCAATTAGCTTTGTTTGAATGTGTTTGACTTTAATTTAATTTAATTAGCTTTGTAGAATGTATTAGACTTTTATTTTGATTTAATTAGCTTTGTTTGAATGTATTTGACTCTCATTTGATTCAAATAGCTTTGTTTGAATGTGTTTGACTTTCATTTTATTCAAATAGCTTTGTTTGAATGTGTTTGACTTTCATTTGATTCAATTAGCTTTGTAGAATGTGTTTGACTTTCATTTGATTCAATTAGCTTTGTTTGAATGTGTTTGACTTTCATTTGATTCAATTAGCTTTGTTGAATGTATTTGACTTTCATTTGATTCAATTAGCTTTGTTTGAATGTGTTTGACTTTCATTTGATTCAATTAGCTTTGTAGAATGTATTTGACTTTCATTTGATTCAAATAGCTTTGTTTGAAATGCGTTTAACTTTCATTTGATTCAATTAGCATTGTAGAATACATTTCACTTTCATTTAATTTAAACAACTTTGTTTGAATGTGTTTTGACTTTCATTTGACTGAAATAGCTTTATTTGATTGCGTTTGACTTTCATTTGATACAATTAGCTTTGTAGAACGTATTTAACTTTCATTTGATTCAAATAGCTTTGTTTGAATGTGTTTGACTTTCATTAATTCAATTAGCTTTGTAGAATGTATTTGACTTTCATTTTCTTCAAATAGCTTTGTTTGAATGTGTTTGACTTTCATTTGATTCAATTAGCTTTGTAGAATGTATTTGACTTTCACTTGACTCAAATAACTTTGTTTGACTGTGTTTGACTTTCATTTGTTTCAATTTGCTTTGTAGAATGTATTTGACTTTCATTTTCTTCAAATAGCTTTGTTTGAATGTGTTTGACTTTCATTTGGTTTATTAGCTTTGTAGAATTTATTTGACATTCATTAAATTTAAATAGATTTGTTTGAATGTGTTTGACTTTCATTTGATTCAATTAGCTTTGTAGAATGTATTTTACTTTTATTTGATTTAATTAGCTTTGTTTGAATTTATTTGACTCTCATTTGATTCAAATAGCTTTGTTTGAATGTGTTTGACTTTCATTTGATTTAATTAGCTTTGTAGAATGTATTTGACTTTCATTTGATTTAAATAGCTTTATTTTAATGTGTTTGACTTTCATTTGATTCAATTAGCTTTGTAGAATGTATTTGACTTTCATTTGATTCGAAATCTTTGTTTTTTTTTTTTTTT
This sequence comes from Chenopodium quinoa, assembly GCF_001683475.1. Lineage (NCBI taxonomy): Eukaryota > Viridiplantae > Streptophyta > Magnoliopsida > Caryophyllales > Amaranthaceae > Chenopodium > Chenopodium quinoa. The sequence goes on from NW_018745180.1 coordinate 14,216, forward strand.
TTTTGTTTGAATGTGTTTGACTTTCATTTGATTCAATTAGCTTTGTTTAAATGTGTTTGACTTTAATTTTAATTCAATTAGCTTTGTAGAATGTATTAGACTTTTATTTGATTTAATTAGCTTTGTTTGGATGTATTTGACTCTCATTTTGATTCAAATAGCTTTTGTTTGAATGTATTTGACTTTCATTTTATTCAAATAGCTTTGTTTGAATGTGTTTGACTTTCATTTGATTCAATTAGCTTTGTAGAATGTATTTGACTTTCATTTGATTCAATTAGCTTTGTTTGAATGTGTTTGACTTTCTTTTGATTCAATTAGCTTTGTTGAATGTATTTGACTTTCATTTGATTCAATTAGCTTTGTTTGAATGTGTTTGACTTTCATTTGATTCAATTAGCTTTGTAGAATGTATTTGACTCTCATTTGATTCAAATAGCTTTGTTTGAATGCGTTTAACTTTCATTTGATTCAATTAGCATTGTAGAATACATTTCATATTCATTTAATTTAAACAACTTTGTTTGAATGTGTTTGATTTTCATTTGACTGAAATAGCTTTATTTGATTGCGTTTGACTTTCATTTGATACAATTAGCTTTGTAGAACGTATTTAACTTTCATTTGATTCAAATAGCTTTGTTTGAATGTGTTTGACTTTCATTTGATTCAATTAGCTTTGTAGAATGTATTTGACTTTCATTTGACTCAAATAACTTTGTTTGACTGTGTTTGACTTTCATTTGTTTCAATTTGCTTTGTAGAATGTATTTGACTTTCATTTTCTTCAAATAGCTTTGTTTGAATGTGTTTGGCTTTCATTTGGTTCAATTAGCTTTGTAGAATGTATTTGACATTCATTAAATTTAAATAGATTTGTTTGAATGTGTTTGACTTTCATTTGATTCAATTAGCTTTGTAGAATGTATTTTACTTTTATTTGGTTTAATTAGCTTTGTTTGAATTTATTTTACTCTCATTTGATTCAAATAGCTTTGTTTGAATGTGTTTGACTTTCATTTGATTTAATTAGCTTTGTAGAATGTATTTGACTTTCATTTGATTTAAATAGCTTTATTTGAATGTGTTTGACTTTCATTTGATTCATTTAGCTTTGTAGAATGTATTTGACTTTCATTTGATTCGAAATCTTTGTTTGAAAATCTTTGTTTGAATGTGTTTGACTTTCATTTGATTCAATTAGCTTTGTTTGAATGTGTTTGACTTTAATTTAATTCAATTAGCTTTGTAGAATGTATTAGACTTTTATTTGATTTAATTAGCTTTGTTTGGATGTATTTGACTCTCATTTGATTCAACTAGCTTTGTTTGAATGTGTTTGACTTTCATTTTATTCAAATAGCTTTGTTTGAATGTGTTTGACTTTCATTTGATTCAATTAGCTTTGTAGAATGTATTTGACTTTCATTTGATTCAATTAGCTTTGTTTGAATGTGTTTGACTTTCATTTGATTCAATTAGCTTTGTTGAATGTATTTGACTTTCATTTGATTCAATTAGCTTTGTTTGAATGTGTTTGACTTTCATTTGATTCAATTAGCTTTGTAGAATGTATTTGACTCTCATTTGATTCAAATAGCTTTGTTTGAATGCGTTTAACTTTCATTTGATTGAATTAGCATTGTAGAATACAATTCACTTTCATTGAATTTAAACAACTTTGTTTGAATGTGTTTGACTTTCATTTGACTCAAATAGCTTTATTTGATTGCGTTTGACTTTCATTTGATACAATTAGCTTTGTAGAACGTATTTAACTTTCATTTGATTCAAATACCTTTGTTTGAATGTGTTTGACTTTCATTTGATTCAATTAGCTTGGTAGAATGTATTTGACTTTCATTTGACTCAAATAACTTTGTTTGACTGTGTTTGACTTTCATTTGTTTCAATTTGCTTTGTAGAATGTATTTGACTTTCATTTTATTCAAATAGCTTTGTTTGAATGTGTTTGACTTTCATTTGATTCAATTAGCTTTGTAGAATGTATTTGACTTTCATTTAATTCAAATAGATTTGTTTGAATGTGTTTGACTTTCATTTGATTCAATTAGCTTTGTTTGAATGTGTTTGACTTTCATTTGATTCAATTAGCTTTGTAGAATGTATTTTTACTTTCAATTAATTCAAATAGCTTTGTTTGAATGTGTTTGACTTTCAATTGATTCAATTAGCTTTGTAGAATGTATTTGACCGTCATTTGATTCAAATAGCTTTGTTTGAATGTGTTTGAATTTCATTTAATTCAATTTGCTTTGTAGAATGCATTTCACTTTCATTTGATTTATATAGCTTTGTTTGAATGTGTTTGACTTTCATTTAAATTAAAAAGCTTTTTTTGAATGTGTTTGTCTTTCATTTGATTTAAAAGGCTTTGTTTGAATGTGTTTGACTTTCATTTGATTCAATTAGCTTTGTAGAATGTATTTTACTTTTATTTGATTTAATTTGCTTTGTTTGAATTTATTTGACTCTCATTTGATTCAAATAGCTTTGTTTGAATGTGTTTGAATTTCATTTTATTCAATTAGCTTTGTAGAATGTATTTGACTTTCATTTGATTCAAATAGCTTTATTTGAATGTGTTTGATTTCATTTGATTCAATTAGCTTTGTAGAATGTATTTGACTTTCATTTGATTCGAAATCTTTGTTTGAATGTGTTTGACTTTCATTTGATTCAATTAGCTTTGTTAGAATGTGTTTGACTTTAATTAAATTCAATTAGCTTTGTAGAATGTATTAGACTTTTATTTGATTTAATTAGCTTTGTTTGAATGTATTTGACTCTCATTTGATTCAAATAGCTTTGTTTGAATGTGCTTGACTTTCATTTGATTCAATTAGCTTTGTTTGAATGTGTTTGACTTTTCATTTGATTCAATTAGCTTTGTAGAATGTATTTGACTTTCATTTAATTCAAATAGATTAGTTTGAATGTGTTTAACTTTCATTTGATTCAATTAGCTTTGTTTGAATGTGTTTGACTTTTATTTGATTCAATTAGCTTTGTAGAATGTATTTGAATTTCATTTAATTCAAATAGCTTTGTTTGAATGTGTTTAACTTTCAATTGATTCAATTAGCTTTGTAGAATGTATTTGACTGTCATTTGATTCAAATAGCTTTGTTTGAATGTGTTTGAATTTCATTTAATTCAATTTGGTTTGTAGAATGCATTTCACTTTCATTTGATTTATATAGCTTTGTTTGAATGTGTTTCACTTTCATTTAAATTAAAAAGCTTTTTTTGAATGTGTTTGACTGTCATTTGATTTAATTAGCTTTGTTTGAATGTATTTGACTCTCATTTGATTCAAATAGCTTTGTTTGAATGCGTTTAACTTTCATTTGATTCAATTAGCTTTGTAGAATACATTTCACTTTCATTTAATTTAAACAACTTTGTTTGAATGTGTTTGACTTTCATTTGACTCAAATAGCTTTATTTGATTGCGTTTGACTTTCATTTGATACAATTAGCTTTGTCGAACGTTTTTGACTTTCATTTGATTCAAATAGCTTTGTTTGAATGTGTTTGACTTTCATTTGATTCCATCAGCTTTGTAGAATATCTTTGACTTTCAATTGGTTCAAATAGCTTTGTTTGAATGTGTTTGACTTTTATTTGATTCAATTAGCTTTGTAGAATGTATTTGATGTGAAAACTAATGGATGAAATTAGTTTAAACAAGTTAATGAATCAAGCTTAAGCAAAGGATTGTTTTTAGGTTGGTGTTTAGGTACGTTTATGTAGAATTTAGGTGTAGGTTTGCAAGGATTACTCACTTAACAAACAAGGATATGAAGGCAAGGATTTCTCACTCAACCTACTAAGTTCAAATTGTATGGAAGGATTACTCACTTGACCACTCAATCTCTTCAAGTCTAACTTGGTACAAAAACCGGTTATTTCATAAACAAATAATCAGTTTTTAAGTTCAAGCAAAAGCTCTTTTTCATTGATCAAAATCTGATTACAAACTACAATTACATGCTTTTTATAAGCCACTAAAAGAACTAACAATCATTGCTTAACTTAAAGAAGCAAACTGATTTTATTAAAGCTTTAAACAACGAAAATGAAACGAAGCCTAAATTACGTCTAAGTGCAGCAGCCTCTTAGTCTTCATATGCCCCTTAACGTCCTTATTAAACGCATGTAAATGAGCTAAGCAATCAGCCACAAATTCAGCAAGAAAAACGTTGGAGATGCATTTGTAACCCCCCCTTGATTCACGCCTCCTTCATTATTCATGCATTGAAGTTTCTCCTTGAGTTCCTCTCCATTCTCCAACTGAAATGGCTGTTCAAAAATGCTTCAATTAACGTGCTTAATGAGCAATTAAGCAAGTCAATCCATGATTAAAACCAAACGGACCATGAGCAGCAAAAGAATCCAAGGTTTGGTCTTCAAATGATTTCGCCAGTATTACTTCTTTGGATGAAACGTAACTTGGACTTGTGCTTGGACTTGAATGAGAATTGTGACTAGGGCTAATAGGACTTTCGTGATTTGCATCATCCCCCCTTCTTCGAAAGGAGTTGTCCTCAACTCGTCATCTTCTAAAGAAGGAGCTAGGTCACCAATATTGAAAGTTGATGAAACTCCAAATTGCCCTCCAAGATCAACTTTGTATGCATTATCATTGATCCTTTCCATGATTTGAAAAGGACCCTCTGCCCTTGGCATCAACTTGTGCTTTCGTTGCTTAGGGAACCTTTCTTTTCGAAGAAAAATCCAAACAAGATCACCCACTTCGAATTTTCTCATATTGCTCAAGTGTTTGTTTGCTTGCTTCTTGTAGGACTCATTAGCTTTCTCAATTTTCTTCCTAACTTCTTTATGAACATTCATCATGAACTCAACGTGCTCCTTGGCTGTCCCATGAACAAATTTGTCCTTAGGAATTGCAATGTAATCAATAGGAACATAAGGATTGACCCATAAACAACTTCGAATGGTGAGTATTTCGTGGTTTTACTTGGAGTTCTATTGTAAGCAAATTCAGCATGAGCTAGCTTTAGATCCCAATCTTTCCCTCCTTTGTTTACTAAGGCACGAAGCAATGTTCCAAGAACTCTATTCACCACCTCGGTTTGGCCATCCGTTTGTGGATGATGGCTAGTTGAAAACAGCAGCTTGGTACCCACGAGCCTCCATAATGACTTCCAAAAATGACTCACAAACTTTGTATCACGATCTGAAACAATGGTTCTAGGCAAACCATGTAACTTAGCCACCTCCTTGAAAAAAAGTTGAGCCACGTTATAAGCATCATCCACTTTTTTACAAGCAATGAAATGGGCCATCTTCGAAAACCGATCAACAACCACCATGATTGAATCTTTTCCACGAGCTGTTCTAGGCAAGGCCATGATGAAATCCATACTCAAATCCTCCCAAGGTCTTTCGGGAATTGGCAAAGGCTTGTATTCACCTCTATGAAAGGTCATTTTAGCCCTTTGACAAGTAGAACATCTAGCTAGGATTTGATGCACGTTAGCTAGCATCTTTGGCCAATAAAAGTGACTTTGCAAGATCTCTAGGGTCTTTTGAATACCCATATGACCAGCAAGGCCTCCTCCATGAGCTTTCCTTATCAATAAGTCACGAATTGCCCCTTTAGGAACACAAAGTTTGTTTCCTTTGAAAAGAAAACCGTCCACCATCACGAATTGACCATTTACTCCATTTTTGCAAGCTTCAATGATTTCCATAAGCTCATGGTCTTCTTTGTAAGCTTCTTTCATAATTTCAAAACCAAGGACCTTAGCCTCCATGATTCCAAGAAGAGTATGCCTCCTTGACAATGCATCAGCCACGATGTTGGCTTTCCCTTGCTTATATTTTGTAGCAAAGTTGAATGATTGTAAGAATTCTACCCACTTAGCATGCCTAGCATTCAATTTTTTTTGGCCATGTATGAACCTCAAAGACTCATGATCCGAATGCAAGATGAATGGTTGTGGCCTCAAATAGTGTGACCAATGATCTAAAGCTCGAACCATGGCATAAAATTCTTTGTCATAAGTGGAATAGTTCAATTTCCCTTGGCTCAATTTCTCACTAAAGTAGGCAATGGGTTTTTTTTTTCTTGGATTAGGACAGCCCCTATTCCCTTCCCACTTGCATCACACTCAACTTCAAAGGGTTTCATGAAATCAGGTAAGGCTAAAACAGGTGCCTCACACATCTTTTTTTTCACTAGTTCAAACGCCCCTTGGGCTTGAGGGTTCCATTGGAAGGTTCCTTTCTTTGTACACTCGGTGATAGGAGCCATGAGGGTACTAAAGTTCTTAATGAACCTTTTATAGAAAGAGGTTAGTCCATGAAATGAACGAACTTCAGTTATGGTTTTTGGGATAGGCCACGAAGCAATGGCTTCTATTTTGCTTGGATCCACCTTGATTCCATCACCTGAAACAATGTAACCAAGAAAAACAATTTCGGTTAGCAAAAAATGACACTTCTCCAACTTCCCATACAATTTTTTCTCCCTCAAAGTTCTAAAGATTTCTTCCAAGTGCCTCAAATGATCTTCCTCATTTGTACTATAGATGAGAATATCATCTAAGTAAACAACTACAAACCTCCCCAAAAAAGGTCTCAACATCTCATTCATAAGCCTCATGAAAGTACTTGGGGCATTTGTTAAACCAAATGGCATAACAAGCCATTCATACAACCCATGCTTGGTTTTAAAAGCTGTTTTCCACTCATCACCCTCCCTCATACGAATTTGGTGATACCCACTTCTCAAATCAATTTTTGAAAACACTCTAGCCCCACTCAACTCATCCAACATATCATCAAGTCTAGGTATGGGAAACCTATACTTAATGGTTATATTGTTCACAGCCCTACTATCAATACACATCCTCCATGTTCCATCTTTTTTAGGCACTAACAAGGTAGGAACAGCACAAGGACTCATAGACTCTCTCACATAACCCATTTGCATCAACTCCTCAATTTGTTTTTGCAACTCTTTAGTTTCCATGGGATTACATCTATAAGGTGGTTTGTTAGGAAGGGGTGCTCCCGGAATTAGGTCAATTTGATGTTCTATCCCACGAATGGGAGGTAATCCTAAAGGCAACTCATTAGGAAAAACATCCTCATAAGCTTTGATTAATTCGGCCAACCTAGGGTTTTGTTGAACAAACCCTTCATGCTCCTCCTTAGACAACAACAAAAACACCTCATCTTCCTTCTCTAAGGTCTTTTCGAATTCTTTGAAAGAAAGTAACAAGATTTCCTTTCTTTTGGGCTCTTTTTGTGGTGTTTGTGGTGGTGGGAATTGTGTTTGGGGAATCTTTTTTTGTGGTGGCAAGGGATGCAACACTTTCTTGCTGCCTTGGTGGGTGATAGTATAGGTATTAGTTAGACCATCATGGATTGATTTTCTATCACTTTGCCATGGTCTTCCTAATAAAACGTGACATGCATCCATAGGAATGACATCACACAAAATCTCATCAACATAAGAACCAATCTGAAATTTTACCAAGCATTGTCTCCTAACTCCCGTACTCTTACTCTTATCAAGCCAACTCAATTTGTAAGGGGTAGGGTGTCTAGTGGTTTTCAAATCAAGTTTTTTCACAAGGTCACTTGATACAACATTTGCTTCACTACCACTATCAACAATTAAGTCACAAACATCTCCATTAACCTTGCATTTGGTTAAAAAGACATTCTCTCTTTGCAAAGGGTTTCTTTCAACCTCAACTTTCATTTGTAAAGCTCTCCTCAAGACTAGGTTGTTTTTTTCGGGGAAACAATCATCACCTTGTTCCTCCTCTTCATTAGAATCATAAGATTCTAAAGGGTCATTTTCAACAACATTCTCGTCCTCTAACTCCTCATCTAGGCTAAAAGGTTGAGCCATCATATTTTTTAGCTCTCTCATGGTTAAAGCTCTAGTATTAGGACAATCCCTCTTATAGTGTCCTCTTCCATGACACTTAAAACACACTATGTCACTCAAGTCCCCGGTTTTGGCAACAGCTTTGCCTTTTTCTTTTGGGTCAAAGGAACTTGGGTTTCTTTTGGTGGAATTTGGAAAAGAAGAGTTTTCTTTTGGTGGATTGAATGGGCGTTTGTATTTTGGCTCAACTGGATTAGAGGGCTTTTTCTTTTTCTTTTGATTATCAAACTTAACAGAAAGTTTGCAAGTTTCATCGAAAGTCAAATTGGGTTGCACTTCTATCTTTTCAAGGATCTCCTTATCTAGACCAGCCATAAACCTCCCTAGTTTCAAATCCTCATTTTCCACTATTTCACAAATAATGGATAATCTTTCAAATTCTTTTATATATTCCTCCACACTACTACTACCTTGTTGCAAGGTACTCCATTTAACATACATGGATTGTTTGTAATTAGAAGGCACAAAACGTTCCCTAAGTTTCTTCCTAAGCTTGGTCCATGTAGAAATACGAGTTTTCCCATTGCTTTCTCGTTTTCTTTGGACTCCTTTCAACCAAGTTTCAGCATACTTGGCTATCTTCACCTTAGCAATCTTGTACTTTTGTTCATCTTCCTCAACATCTTTGAACTCAAAGTACCTCTCAAGTGATTGCTCCCACTCCAAGTACTTCTCAGGGTCAAGAGTACCATCAAAAAGGTCTACATCCACCTTTAGACTCTTGTCATCATATCTAGGAGGGTTTTGACGCCCATCCCTTTGTTCTTGTGTCAACAAACGAGCCATTAGAGCCATTATATTACCATGTAATTGCTCATTGGTTTCCAAGAGCCTTTGTTGGTTTTCCTCCATAATTCTAAGTCTCCTTTGGTCGACGGTTTCATTTGGGTTTGCTTGATCCATTTGGACAGAAACTTCCCCCTACCTGACGCGCCAAATGATGTGAAAACAAATGGATGAAATTAGTTTAAACAAGTTAATGAATCAAGCTTAAGCAAAGGATTGTTTTTAGGTTGGTGTTTAGGTACGTTTATGTAGAATTTAGGTGTAGGTTTGCAAGGATTACTCACTTAACAAACAAGGATATGAAGGCAAGGATTTCTCACTCAACCTACTAAGTTCAAATTGTATGGAAGGATTACTCACTTGACCACTCAATCTCTTCAAGTCTAACTTGGTACAAAAACCGGTTATTTCATAAACAAATAATCAGTTTTTAAGTTCAAGCAAAAGCTCTTTTTCATTGATCAAAATCTGATTACAAACTACAATTACATGCTTTTTATAAGCCACTAAAAGAACTAACAATCATTGCTTAACTTAAAGAAGCAAACTGATTTTATTAAAGCTTTAAACAACGAAAATGAAACTAAGCCTAAATTACGTCTAAGTGCAGCAGCCTCTTAGTCTTCATATGCCCCTTAACGTCCTTATTAAACGCATGTAAATGAGCTAAGCAATCAGCCACAAATTCAGCAAGAAAAACGTTGGAGATGCATTTGTAACCCCCCCTTGATTCACGCCTCCTTCATTATTCATGCATTGAAGTTTCTCCTTGAGTTCCTCTCCATTCTCCAACTGAAATGGCTGTTCAAAAATGCTTCAATTAACGTGCTTAATGAGCAATTAAGCAAGTCAATCCATGATTAAAACCAAACGGACCATGAGCAGCAAAAGAATCCAAGGTTTGGTTTTCAAATGATTTCGCCAGTATTACTTCTTTGGATGAAACGTAACTTGGACTTGTGCTTGGACTTGAATGAGAATTGTGACTAGGGCTAATAGGACTTTCGTGATTTGCATCAGTATTAGACTTTTATTTGATTTAATTAGCTTTGTTTGAATGTATTTGACTCTCATTTGATTCAAATAGCTTTGTTTGAATGTGCTTGACTTTTATTTGATTCAATTAGCTTTGTTTGAATGTGTTTGACTTTCATTTGATTCAATTAGCTTTGTTGAATGTATTTGACTTTCATTTGATTCAATTAGCTTTGTTTGAATGTGTTTGACTTTCATTTGATTCAATTAGCTTTGTAGAATGTATTTGACTTTCATTTGATTCAATTAGATTTGTAGAATGTACTTGACTTTTTTTTTATTTAATTAGCTTTGTTTGAATGTATTTGACTCTCATTTGATTCAAACAGCTTTGTTTGAATGTGTTTCACTTTTATTTGATTCAATTAGCTTTGTAGAACGTATTTGACTTTCATTTGATTCAAATAGCTTTGTTTGAATGTGTTTGACTTTCATTTGATTCCATCAGCTTTGTAGAATGTATTTGACTTTCAAATGATTCAAATAGCTTTGTTTGAATGTGTTTGACTTTCATTTGATTCAATTAGCTTTGTAGAATGTATTTGACTTTCATTTGATTCAAATAGCTTTGTTTGAATGTGTTTGACTTTCATTTGATTCAATTAGCTTTGTAAAATGTATTTGACTTTCATTTGAGTCAAATAACTTTGTTTGACTGTGTTTGACTTTCATTTAAATTAAAAAGCTTTTTTTGAATGTGTTTGACTTTCATTTTGTTTAAAAGGCTTTGTTTGAATGTGTTTGACTTTCATTTGATTCAACTAGCTTTGTAGAATGTATTTTACTTTTATTTGATTTAATTAGCTTTGTTTGAATTTATTTGACTTTCATTTGATTCAAATAGCTTTGTTTGAATGTGTTTGACTTTCATTTTATTCAAATAGCTTTGTTTGAATGTGTTTGACTTTCATTTGATTCAATTAGCTTTGTAGAATGTATTGGACTTTCATTTGATTTAAATAGCTTTATTTGAATGTGTTTGACTTTCATTTGATTCAATTAGCTTTATAGAATGTATTTGACTTTCATTTGATTCGAAATCTTTGTTTGAATGTGTTTGACTTTCATTTGATTCAATTAGCTTTGTTTGAATGTGTTTGACTTTAATTTAATTCAATTAGCTTTGTAGAATGTATTACACTTTTATTTGATTTAATTAGCTTTGTTTGAATGTATTTGACTCTCATTTGATTCAAAAAGCTTTGTTTGAATGTGCTTGACTTTCATTTGATTCAATTAGCTTTGTTTGAATGTGTTTGACTTTCATTTGATTCAAATAGCTTTGTTGAATGTATTTGACTTTCATTTGATTCAATTAGCTTTGTTTGAATGTGTTTGACTTTCATTTGATTCAATTAGCTTTGTAGAATGTATTTGACTTTCATTTGACTCAAATAGCTTTATTTGATTGCGTTTGACTTTCATTTGATACAATTAGCTTTGTAGAACGTATTTAACTTTCATTTGATTCAAATAGCTTTGTTTGAATGTGTTTGACTTTCATTTGATTCAATTAGCTTTGTAGAATGTATTTGAGTTTCATTTGACTCTAATAACTTTGTTTGACTGTGTTTGACTTTCATTTGTTTCAATTTGCTTTGTAGAATGTATTTGACTTTCATTTAATTCAAATAGCTTTGTTTGAATGTGTTTGACTTTCATTTGATTCAATTAGCTTTGTAGAATGTATTTGACATTCATTTAATTTAAATAGATTTGTTTGAATGTGTTTGACTTTCATTTGATTCAATTAGCTTTGTTTGAATGTGTTTGACTTTCATTTGATTCAATTAGCTTTGTAGAATGTATTTGACTTTCATTTAAATTAAAAAGCTTTGTTTGAATGTGTTTGACTTTCATTTAATTTAATTAGCTTTGTAAAATGTATTTTACTTTCATTTGATTCAATTAGCTTTGTTTGAATGTGTTTGACTTTCATTTGATTCAAATAGCTTTGTTGAATGTATTTGACTTTCATTTGATTCAATTAGCTTTGTTTGAAAGTGTTTGACTTTCATTTGATTCAATTAGCTTTGTAGAATGTATTAGACTTTTATTTGATTTAATTAGCTTTGTTTGAATGTATTTGACTCTCATTTGATTAAAATAGCTTTGTTTGAATGTGCTTGACTTTCATTTGATTCAATTAGCTTTGTTTGAATGTGTTTGACTTTCATTTGATTCAATTAGCTTTGTTGAATGTATTTGACTTTCATTTGATTCAATTAGCTTTGTTTAAATGTGTTTGACTTTCATTTGATTCAATTCGCTTTGTAGAATGTATTTGACTTTCATTTGATTCAATTAGCTTTGTAGAATGTATTCGACTTTTATTTGATTTAATTAGCTTTGTTTGAATGTATTTGACTCTCATTTGATTCACATAGCTTTGTTTGAATGTGTTTCACTTTTATTTGATTCAATTAGCTTTGTAGAACATATTTGACTTTCATTTGATTCAAATAGCTTTGTTTGAATGTGTTTGACTTTCATTTGATTCACTTAGCTTTGTAGAATGTATTTGACTTTCACTTGACTCAAATAACTTTGTTTGACTATGTTTGACTTTCATTTGTTTCAATTTGCTTTGTAGAATGTATTTGACATTCATTAAATTTAAATAGATTTGTTTGAATGTGTTTGACTTTCATTTGATTCAATTAGCTTTGTAGAATGTATTTTACTTTTATTTGATTTAATTAGCTTTGTTTGAATTTATTTGACTCTCATTTGATTCAAATAGCTTTGTTTGAATGTGTTTGACTTTCATTTGATTTAATTAGCTTTGTAGAATGTATTTGACTTTCATTTGATTTAAATAGCTTTATTTGAATGTGTTTGACTTTCATTTGATTCAATTAGCTTTGTAGAATGTATTTGACTTTCATTTGATTCGAAATCTTTGTTTGAATGTTTTTGACTTTCATTTGATTCAATTAGCTTTGTTTGAATGTGTTTGACTTTATATTAATTCAATTAGCTTTGTAAAATGTATTAGACTTTTATTTGATTTAATTAGCTTTGTTTGGATGTATTTGACTCTCATTTGATTCAAATAGCTTTGTTTGAATGTGTTTGACTTTCATTTTATTCAAATAGCTTTGTTTGAATGTGTTTAACTTTCATTTGATTCAATTAGCTTTGTAGAATGTATTTGACTTTCATTTGATTCAATTAGCTTTGTTTGAATGTGTTTGACTTTCATTTGATTCAATTAGCTTTGATGAATGTATTTGACTTTCATTTTATTCAATTAGCTTTTTTTGAATGTGTTTGACTTTCATTTGATTTAATTCGCTTTGTTTTAATGTATTTGACTCTCATTTGATTCAAATAGCTTTGTTTGAATGTGCTTGACTTTTATTTGATTGAATTAGCTTTGTTTGAATGTGTTTGACTTTCATTTGATTCAATTAGCTTTGTTGAATGTATTTGACTTTCATTTGATTCAATTAGCTTTGTTTGAATGTGTTTGACTTTCATTTGATTCAATTAGATTTGTAGAATGTACTTGACTTTTATTTGATTTAATTAGCTTTGTTTGAATGTATTTGACTCTCATTTGATTCAAATATTTTTGTTTGAATGTGTTTCACTTTTATTTGATTCAATTAGCTTTGTAGAACGTATTTGACTTTCATTTGATTCAAATAGCTTTGTTTGAATGTGTTTGACTTTCATTTGATTCCATCAGCTTTGTAGAATGTATTTCACTATCAATTGATTCAAATAGCTTTGTTTGAATGTGTTTGACTTTCATTTGATTCAATTAGCTTTGTAGAATGTATTTGACTTTCATTTGATTCAAATAGCTTTGTTTGAATGTGTTTGACTTTCTTTGATTCAATTAGCTTTGTAAAATGTATTTAACTTTCATTTGAGTCAAATAACTTTGTTTGACTGTGTTTGACTTTCATTTAAATTAAAAAGCTTTTTTTGAATGTGTTTGACTTTTATTTGATTTAAAAGGCTTTGTTTGAATGTGTTTGACTTTCATTTGATTCAATTAGCTTTGTAGAATGTATTTTACTTTTATTTGATTTAATTAGCTTTGTTTGAATTTATTTGACTTTCATTTTATTCAAATGGCTTTGTTTGAATGTGTTTGACTTTCATTTGATTCAATTAGCTTTGTAGAATGTATTGGACTTTCATTTGATTTAAATAGCTTTATTTGAATGTGTTTGACTTTCATTTGATTCAATTAGCTTTGTAGAATGTATTTGACTTTCATTTGATTCGAAATCTTTATTTGAATATGTTTGACTTTCATTTGATTCAATTAGCTTTGTTTGAATGTGTTTGACTTTAATTTAATTCAATTAGCTTTGTAGAATGTATTAGACTTTTATTTGATTTAATTAGCTTTGTTTGAATGTATTTGACTCTCATTTGATTCAAATAGCTTTGTTTGAATGTGCTTGACTTTCATTTGATTCAATTAGCTTTGTTTGAATGTGTTTGACTTTCATTTGATTCAAATAGCTTTGTTGAATGTATTTGACTTTCATTTGATTCAATTAGCTTTGTTTGAATGTGTTTGACTTTCATTTGATTCAATTAGCTTTGTAGAATGTATTTGACTTTCATTTGATTCAATTAGCTTTGTTTGAATGTGTTTGACTTTCATTTGATTCAATAGCTTTGTTGAATGTATTTGACTTTCATTTGATTCAATTAGCTTTGTTTGAATGTGTTTGACTTTCATTTGATTCAATTAGCTTTGTAGAATGTATTTGACTCTCATTTGATTCAAATAGCTTTGTTTGAATGCGTTTAACTTTCATTTGATTCAATTAGCATTGTAGAGTACAATTCACTTTCATTTAATTTAAACAACTTTGTTTGAATGTGTTTGACTTTCATTTGACTCAAATAGCTTTATTTGATTGCGTTTGACTTTCATTTGATTCAATTAGCTTTGTAGAACGTATTTAACTTTCATTTGATTCAAATAGCTTTGTTAGAATGTGTTTGACTTTCATTTGATTCAATTAGCCTTGTAGAATGTATTTGACTTTCATTTGACTCAAATAACTTTGTTTGACTGTGTTTGACTTTCATTTGTTTCAATTTGCTTTGTAGAATGTATTTGACTTTCATTTTATTCAAATAGCTTTTTTGAATGTGTTTGACTTTCATTTGATTCAATTAGCTTTGTAGAATGTATTTGACATTCATTTAATTTAAATAGATTTGTTTGAATGTGTTTGACTTTCATTTGATTCAATTAGCTTTGTTTGAATGTGTTTGACTTTCATTTGATTCAATTAGCTTTGTAGAATGTATTTGACTTTCATTTAAATTAAAAAGCTTTGTTTGAATGTGTTTGACTTTCATTTGATTCAATTTGCTTTGTAGAATGTATTTTACTTTTATTTGATTAAATTAGCTTTGTTTGAATTTATTTGACTCTCATTTGATTCAAATAGCTTTTTTGAATGTGTTTGAATTTCATTTGATTCAATTAGCTTTGTAGAATGGATTTGACTTTCATTTGATTCAAATAGCTTTTTTGAATGTGTTTGACTTTCATTTGATTCAATTAGCTTTGTAGAATGTGTTTGACTTTCATTTGATTCAATTAGCTTTGTAGAATGTGTTTGAATTTCATTTGATTCAATTAGCTTTGTAGAATGATTTGACTCTCATTTGATTCAAATAGCTTTGTTTGAATGTGTTTCACTTTTATTTGATTCAATTAGCTTTGTAGAACGTATTTGACTTTCATTTGATTCAATTAGCTTTGTTTGAATGTGTTTGACTTTCATTTGATTCAATTAGCTTTGTAGAATGTATTTGACTTTCAAATTGATTCAAATTAGCTTTGTTTGAATGTGTTTGACTTTCATTTGATTCAATTAGCTTTGTAGAATGTATTTGACTTTCATTTGATTCAAATAGCTTTGTTTGAATGTGTTTGACTTTCATTTGATTCAATTAGCTTTGTAAAATGTATTTGACTTTCATTTGAGTCAAATAACTTTGTTTGACTGTGTTTGACTTTCATTTAAATTAAAAAGCTTTTTTTGAATGTGTTTGACTTTCATTTGGTTTAAAAGGCTTTGTTTGAATGTGTTTGACTTTCATTTGATTCAACTAGCTTTGTAGAATGTATTTTACTTTTATTTGATTTAATTAGCTTTGTTTGAATTTATTTGACTTTCATTTGATTCAAATAGC
This sequence comes from Chenopodium quinoa, assembly GCF_001683475.1. Classification (NCBI taxonomy): domain Eukaryota; kingdom Viridiplantae; phylum Streptophyta; class Magnoliopsida; order Caryophyllales; family Amaranthaceae; genus Chenopodium; species Chenopodium quinoa. The sequence goes on from NW_018745180.1 coordinate 30,174, forward strand.
TTTGTTTGAATGTGTTTGACTTTCATTTTTATTCAAATAGCTTTGTTTGAATGTGTTTGACTTTCATTTGATTCAATTAGCTTTGTAGAATGTATTGGACTTTCATTTGATTTAAATAGCTTTATTTGAATGTGTTTGACTTTCATTTGATTCAATTAGCTTTGTAGAATGTATTTGACTTTCATTTGATTCGAAATCTTTGTTTGAATGTGTTTGACTTTCATTTGATTCAATTAGCTTTGTTTGAATGTGTTTGACTTTAATTTAATTCAGTTAGCTTTGTAGAATGTATTAGACTTTTATTTGATTTAATTAGCTTTGTTTGAATGTATTTGACTCTCATTTGATTCAAATAGCTTTGTTTGAATGTGCTTGACTTTCATTTGATTCAATTAGCTTTGTTTGAATGTGTTTGACTTTCATTTGATTCAAATAGCTTTGTTGAATGTATTTGACTTTCATTTGATTCAATTAGCTTTGTTTGAATGTGTTTGACTTTCATTTGATTCAATTAGCTTTGTAGAATGTATTTGACTTTCATTTTACTTCAAATAGCTTTTTTTTTTTTTTTTTTTTTTTTTTTTTTTTTTTTTTTTTTTTTTTTTTTTTTTTTTTTTTTTTTTTTTTTTTTTTCAAATAGCTTTATTTGATTGCGTTTGACTTTCATTTGATACAATTAGCTTTGTAGAACGTATTTAACTTTCATTTGATTCAAATAGATTTGTTTGAATGTGTTTGACTTTCATTTGATTCAATTAGCTTTGTAGAATGTATTTGAGTTTCATTTGACTCAAATAACTTTGTTTGACTGTGTTTGACTTTCATTTGTTTCAATTTGCTTTGTAGAATGTATTTGACTTTCATTTAATTCAAATAGCTTTGTTTGAATGTGTTTGACTTTCATTTGATTCAATTAGCTTTGTAGAATGTATTTGACATTCATTTAATTTAAATAGATTTGTTTGAATGTGTTTGACTTGCATTTGATTCAATTAGCTTTGTTTGAATGTGTTTGACTTTCATTTGATTCAATTAGCTTTGTAGAATGTATTTGACTTTCATTTAAATTAAAAAGCTTTGTTTGAATGTGTTTGACTTTCATTTGATTCAATTAGCTTTGTAGAATGTATTTTACTTTTATTTGATTAAATTAGCTTTGTTTGAATTTATTTGACTCTCATTTGATTCAAATAGCTTTGTTTGAATGTGTTTGAATTTCATTTGATTCAATTAGCTTTGTAGAATGGATTTGACTTTCATTTGATTCAAATAGCTTTATTTGAATGTGTTTGACTTTCATTTGATTTAATTAGCTTTGTAGAATGTGTTTGACTTTCATTTGATTCAATTAGCTTTGTAGAATGTGTTTGAATTTCATTTGATTCAATTAGCTTTGTAGAATGTTTGACTCTCATTTGATTCAAATAGCTTTGTTTGAATGTGTTTCACTTTTATTTGAATCAATTAGCTTTGTAGAACGTATTTGACTTTCATTTGATTCAAATAGCTTTGTTTGAATGTGTTTGACTTTCATTTGATTCATCAGCTTTGTATAATGTATTTGACTTTCAATTGATTCAAATAGCTTTGTTTGAATGTGTTTGACTTTCATTTGATTCAATTAGCTTTGTAGAACGTATTTGACTTTCATTTGATTCAAATAGCTTTGTTTGAATGTGTTTGACTTTCATTTGATTCAATTAGTTTTGTAAAATGTATTTGACTTTCATTTGAGTCAAATAACTTTGTTTGACTGTGTTTGACTTTCATTTAAATTAAAAAGCTTTTTTTGAATGTGTTTGACTTTCATTTGATTTAAAAGGCTTTGTTTGAATGTGTTTGACTTTCATTTGATTCAATTAGCTTTGTAGAATGTATTTTACTTTTATTTGATTTAATTAGCTTTGTTTGAATTTATTTGACTTTCAATTGATTCAAATAGCTTTGTTTGAATGTGTTTGAATTTCATTTTATTCAAATAGCTTTGTTTGAATGTGTTTGACTTTCATTTGATTCAATTAGCTTTGTAGAATGTATTGGACTTTCATTTGATTTAAATAGCTTTATTTGAATGTGTTTGACTTTCATTTGATTCAATTAGCTTTGTAGAATGTATTTGACTTTCATTTGATTCGAAATCTTTGTTTGAATGTGTTTGACTTTCATTTGATTCAATTAGCTTTGTTTGAATGTGTTTGACTTTAATTTAATTCAATTAGCTTTGTAGAATGTATTAGACTTTTATTTGATTTAATTAGCTTTGTTTGAATGTATTTGACTCTCATTTGATTCAAATAGCTTTGTTTGATGTTTTTTTTTTTCAATAGCTTTGTTTGAATGTGTTTGACTTTCATTTGATTCAAATAGCTTTGTTGAATGTATTTGACTTTCATTTGATTCAATTAGCTTTGTTTGAATGTGTTTGACTTTCATTTGATTCAATTAGCTTTGTAGAATGTATTTGACTTTCATTTGATTCAATTAGCTTTGTTTGAATGTGTTTGACTTTCATTTGATTCAATTAGCTTTGTTGAATGTATTTGACTTTCATTTGATTCAATTAGCTTTGTTTGAATGTGTTTGACTTTCATTTGATTCAATTAGCTTTGTAGAATGTATTTGACTCTCATTTGATTCAAATAGCTTTGTTTGAATGTGTTAAACTTTCATTTGATTCAATTAGCATTGTAGAGTACAATTCACTTTCATTTAATTTAAACAACTTTGTTTGAATGTGTTTGACTTTCATTTGACTAAAATAACTTTATTTGATTGCGTTTGACTTACATTTGATACAATTAGCTTTGTAGAACGTATTTAACTTTCATTTGATTCAAATAGCTTTGTTTGAATGTGTTTGACTTTCATTTGATTCAATTAGCCTTGTAGAATGTATTTGACTTTCATTTGACACAAATAACTTTGTTTGACTGTGTTTGACTTTCATTTGTTTCAATTTGCTTTGTAGAATGTATTTGACTTTCATTTTATTCAAATAGCTTTGTTTGAATGTGTTTGACTTTCATTTGATTCAATTAGCTTTGTAGAATGTATTTGACATTCATTTAATTTAAATAGATTTGTTTGAATGTGTTTGACTTTCATTTGATTCAATTAGCTTTGTTTGAATGTGTTTGACTTTCATTTGATTCAAATAGCTTTGTAGAATGTATTTGACTTTCATTTAATTTAAAAAGCTTTGTTTGAATGTGTTTGACTTTCATTTGATTCAATTTGCTTTGTAGAATGTATTTTACTTTTATTTGATTAAATTAGCTTTGTTTGAATTTATTTGACTCTCATTTGATTCAAATAGCTTTGTTTGAATGTGTTTGAATTTCATTTGATTCAATTAGCTTTGTAGAATGGATTTGACTTTCATTTGATTCAAATAGCTTTATTTGAATGTGTTTGACTTTCATTTGATTCAATTAGCTTTGTAGAATGTGTTTGACTTTCATTTGATTCAATTAGCTTTGTAGAATGTGTTTGAATTTCATTTGATTCAATTAGCTTTGTAGAATGGATTTGACTCTCATTTGATTCAAATAGCTTTGTTTGAATGTGTTTCACTTTTATTTGATTCAATTAGCTTTGTAGAACGTATTTGACTTTCATTTGATTCAAATAGCTTTGTTTGAATGTGTTTGACTTTCATTTGATTCCATCAGCTTTGTATAATGTATTTGACTTTCAATTGATTCAAATAGCTTTGTTTGAATGTGTTTGACTTTCATTTGATTCAATTAGCTTTGTAAAATGTATTTGACTTTCATTTGATTCAAATAGCTTTGTTTGAATGTGTTTGACTTTCATTTGATTCAATTAGCTTTGTAAAATGTATTTGTCTTTCATTTGAGTCAAATAACTTTGTTTGACTGTGTTTGACTTTCATTTAAATTAAAAAGCTTTTTTTGAATGTGTTTGACTTTCATTTGATTTAAAAGGCTTTGTTTGAATGTGTTTGACTTTCATTTGATTCAATTAGCTTTGTAGAATGTATTTTACTTTTATTTGATTTAATTAGCTTTGTTTGAATTTATTTGACTTTCAATTGATTCAAATAGCTTTGTTTGAATGTGTTTGACTTTCATTTTATTCAAATAGCTTTGTTTGAATGTGTTTGACTTTCATTTGATTCAATTAGCTTTGTAGAATGTATTGGACTTTCATTTGATTTAAATAGCTTTATTTGAATGTGTTTGACTTTCATTTGATTCAATTAGCTTTGTAGAATGTATTTGACTTTCATTTGATTCAAATAGCTTTGTTTGAATGTGTTTGACTTTCATTTGATTCAATTTGCTTTGTAGAATGTATTTTACTTTTATTTGATTAAATTAGCTTTGTTTGAATTTATTTGACTCTCATTTGATTCAAATAGCTTTGTTTGAATGTGTTTGAATTTCATTTGATTCAATTAGCTTTGTAGAATGGATTTGACTTTAATTTGATTCAAATAGCTTTATTTGAATGTGTTTGACTTTCATTTGATTCAATTAGCTTTGTAGAATGTGTTTGACTTTCATTTGATTCAATTAGCTTTGTAGAATGTGTTTGAATTTCATTTGATTCAATTAGCTTTTTAGAATGGATTTGACTCTCATTTGATTCAAATAGCTTTGTTTGAATGTGTTTCACTTTTATTTGATTCAATTAGCTTTGTTTGAATGTGTTTGACTTTCATTTGATTAAAATAGCTTTGTTTGAATGTGTTTGACTTTCATTTGATTCAATTAGCTTTGTTGAATGTATTTGACTTTCATTTGATTCAATTAGCTTTGTTTGAATGTGTTTGACTTTCATTTGATTCAATTAGCTTTGTAGAATGTATTTGACTCTCATTTGATTCAAATAGCTTTGTTTGAATGCGTTTAACTTTCATTTGATTCAATTAGCATTGTAGAGTACAATTCACTTTCATTTAATTTAAACAACTTTGTTTGAATGTGTTTGACTTTCATTTGACTAAAATAACTTTATTTGATTGCGTTTGAATTACATTTGATACAATTAGCTTTGTAGAACGTATTTAACTTTCATTTGATTCAAATAGCTTTGTTTGAATGTGTTTGACTTTCATTTGATTCAATTAGCCTTGTAGAATGTATTTGGCTTTCATTTGACACAAATAACTTTGTTTGACTGTGTTTGACTTTCATTTGTTTCAATTTGCTTTGTAGAATGTATTTGACTTTCATTTTATTCAAATAGCTTTGTTTGAATGTGTTTGACTTTCATTTGATTCAATTAGCTTTGTAGAATGTATTTGACATTCATTTAATTTAAATAGATTTGTTTGAATGTGTTTGACTTTCATTTGATTCAATTAGCTTTGTTTGAATGTGTTTGACTTTCATTTGATTCAATTAGCTTTGTAGAATGTATTTGACTTTCATTTAATTTAAAAAGCTTTGTTTGAATGTGTTTGACTTTCATTTGATTCAATTTGCTTTGTAGAATGTATTTTACTTTTATTTGATTAAATTAGCTTTGTTTGAATTTATTTGACTCTCATTTGATTCAAATAGCTTTGTTTGAATGTGTTTGAATTTCATTTGATTCAATTAGCTTTGTAGAATGGATTTGACTTTCATTTGATTCAAATAGCTTTATTTGAATGTGTTTGACTTTCATTTGATTCAATTAGCTTTGTAGAATGTGTTTGACTTTCATTTGATTCAATTAGCTTTGTAGAATGTGTTTGAATTTCATTTGATTCAATTAGCTTTGTAGAATGGATTTGACTCTCATTTGATTCAAATAGCTTTGTTTGAATGTGTTTCACTTTTATTTGATTCAATTAGCTTTGTAGAACGTATTTGACTTTCATTTGATTCAAATAGCGTTGTTTGAATGTGTTTGACTTTCATTTGATTCCATCAGCTTTGTATAATGTATTTGACTTTCAATTGCTTCAAATAGCTTTGTTTGAATGTGTTTGACTTTCATTTGATTCAATTAGCTTTGTAGAATGTATTTGACTTTCATTTGATTCAAATAGCTTTGTTTGAATGTGTTTGACTTTCATTTGATTCAATTAGCTTTGTAAAATGTATTTGTCTTTCATTTGAGTCAAATAACTTTGTTTGACTTTCATTTAAATTAAAAAGCTTTTTTTGAATGTGTTTGACTTTCATTTGATTTAAAAGGCTTTGTTTGAATGTGTTTGACTTTCATTTGATTCAATTAGCTTTGTAGAATGTATTTTACTTTTATTTGATTTAATTAGCTTTGTTTGAATTTATTTGACTTTCAATTGATTCAAATAGCTTTGTTTGAATGTGTTTGACTTTCATTTTATTCAAATAGCTTTGTTTGAATGTGTTTGACTTTCATTTGATTCAATTAGCTTTGTAGAATGTATTGGACTTTCATTTGATTTAAATAGCTTTATTTGAATGTGTTTGACTTTCATTTGATTCAATTAGCTTTGTAGAATGTATTTGACTTTCATTTGATTCAAATAGCTTTGTTTGAATGTGTTTGACTTTCATTTGATTCAATTTGCTTTGTAGAATGTATTTTACTTTTATTTGATTAAATTAGCTTTGTTTGAATTTATTTGACTCTCATTTGATTCAAATAGCTTTGTTTGAATGTGTTTGAATTTTATTTGATTCAATTAGCTTTGTAGAATGGATTTGACTTTAATTTGATTCAAATAGCTTTATTTGAATGTGTTTGACTTTCATTTGATTCAATTAGCTTTGTAGAATGTGTTTGACTTTAATTTGATTCAATTAGCTTTGTAGAATGTGTTTGAATTTCATTTGATTCAATTAGCTTTTTAGAATGGATTTGACTCTCATTTGATTCAAATAGCTTTGTTTGAATGTGTTTCACTTTTATTTGATTCAATTAGCTTTGTAGAACGTATTTGACTTTCATTTGATTCAAATAGCTTTGTTTGAATGTGTTTTACTTTCATTTGATTCCATCAGCTCTGTATAATGTATTTGACTTTCAATTGATTCAAATAGCTTTGTTTGAATGTGTTTGACTTTCATTTGATTCAATTAGCTTTGTAGAATGTATTTGACTTTCATTTGATTCAAATAGCTTTGTTTGAATGTGTTTGACTTTCATTTGATTCAATTAGCTTTGTAAAATGTATTTGACTTTCATTTGAGTCAAATAACTTTGTTTGACTGTGTTTGACTTTCATTTAAATTTAAAAGCTTTTTTTGAATGTGTTTGACTTTCATTTGATTTAAAAGGCTTTGTTTGAATGTGTTTGACTTTCATTTGATTCAATTAGCTTTGTAGAATGTATTTTACTTTTATTTGATTTAATTAGCTTTGTTTGAATTTATTTGACTTTCAATTGATTCAAATAGCTTTGTTTGAATGTGTTTGACTTTCATTTTATTCAAATAGCTTTGTTTGAATGTGTTTGACTTTCATTTGATTCAATTAGCTTTGTAGAATGTATTGGACTTTCATTTGATTTAAATAGCTTTATTTGAATGTGTTTGACTTTCATTTGTTTCAATTAGCTTTGTAGAATGTATTTGACTTTCATTTGATTCGAAATCTTTGTTTGAATGTGTTTGACTTTCATTTGATTCAATTAGCTTTGTTTGAATGTGTTTGACTTTAATTTAATTCAATTAGCTTTGTAGAATGTATTAGACTTTTATTTGATTTAATTAGCTTTGTTTGAATGTATTTGACTCTCATTTGATTCAAATTGCTTTGTTTGAATATGCTTGACTTTCATTTGATTCAATTAGCCTTGTTTGAATGTGTTTGACTTTCATTTGATTCAAATAGCTTTGTTGAATGTATTTGACTTTCATTTGATTCAATTAGCTTTGTTTGAATGTGTTTGACTTTCATTTGATTAAAATAGCTTTGTTTGAATGTGTTTGACTTTCATTTGATTCAATTAGCTTTGTTGAATGTATTTGACTTTCATTTGATTCAATTAGCTTTGTTTGAATGTGTTTGACTTTCATTTGATTCAATTAGCTTTGTAGAATGTATTTGACTCTCATTTGATTCAAATAGCTTTGTTTGAATGCGTTTAACTTTCATTTGATTCAATTAGCATTGTAGAGTACAATTAACTTTCATTTAATTTAAACAACTTTGTTTGAATGTGTTTGACTTTCATTTGACTAAAATAACTTTATTTGATTGCGTTTGACTTACATTTGATACAATTAGCTTTGTAGAACGTATTTAACTTTCATTTGATTCAAATAGCTTTGTTTGAATGTGTTTGACTTTCATTTGATTCAATTAGCCTTGTAGAATGTATTTGACTTTCATTTGACACAAATAACTTTGTTTGACTGTGTTTGACTTTCATTTGTTTCAATTTGCTTTGTAGAATGTATTTGACTTTCATTTTATTCAAATAGCTTTGTTTGAATGTGTTTGACTTTCATTTGATTCAATTAGCTTTGTAGAATGTATTTGACATTCATTTAATTTAAATAGATTTGTTTGAATGTGTTTGACTTTCATTTGATTCAATTAGCTTTGTTTGAATGTGTTTGACTTTCATTTGATTCAATTAGCTTTGTAGAATGTATTTGACTTTCATTTAATTTAAAAAGCTTTGTTTGAATGTGTTTGACTTTCATTTGATTCAATTTGCTTTGTAGAATGTATTTTACTTTTATTTGATTAAATTAGCTTTGTTTGAATTTATTTGACTCTCATTTGATTCAAATAGCTTTGTTTGAATGTGTTTGAATTTCATTTGATTCAATTAGCTTTGTAGAATGGATTTGACTTTCATTTGATTCAAATAGCTTTATTTGAATGTGTTTGACTTTCATTTGATTCAATTAGCTTTGTAGAATGTGTTTGACTTTCATTTGATTCAATTAGCTTTGTAGAATGTGTTTGAATTTCATTTGATTCAATTAGCTTTGTAGAATGGATTTGACTCTCATTTGATTCAAATAGCTTTGTTTGAATGTGTTTCACTTTTATTTGATTCAATTAGCTTTGTAGAACGTATTTGACTTTCATTTGATTCAAATAGCTTTGTTTGAATGTGTTTGACTTTCATTTGATTCCATCAGCTTTGTATAATGTATTTGACTTTCAATTGATTCAAATAGCTTTGTTTGAATGTGTTTGACTTTCATTTGATTCAATTAGCTTTGTAGAATGTATTTGACTTTCATTTGATTCAAATAGCTTTGTTTGAATGTGTTTGACTTTCATTTGATTCAATTAGCTTTGTAAAATGTATTTGTCTTTCATTTGAGTCAAATAACTTTGTTTGACTGTGTTTGACTTTCATTTAAATTAAAAAGCTTTTTTTAAATGTGTTTGACTTTCATTTGATTTAAAAGGCTTTGTTTGAATGTGTTTGACTTTCATTTGATTCAATTAGCTTTGTAGAATGTATTTTACTTTTATTTGATTTAATTAGCTTTGTTTGAATTTATTTGACTTTCAATTGATTCAAATAGCTTTGTTTGAATGTGTTTGACTTTCATTTTATTCAAATAGCTTTGTTTGAATGTGTTTGACTTTCATTTGATTCAATTAGCTTTGTAGAATGTATTGGACTTTCATTTGATTTAAATAGCTTTATTTGAATGTGTTTGACTTTCATTTGATTCAATTAGCTTTGTAGAATGTATTTGACTTTCATTTGATTCGAAATCTTTGTTTGAATGTGTTTGACTTTCATTTGATTCAATTAGCTTTGTTTGAATGTGTTTGACTTTAATTTAATTCAATTAGCTTTGTAGAATGTATTAGACTTTTATTTGATTTAATTAGCTTTGTTTGAATGTATTTGACTCTCATTTGATTCAAATAGCTTTGTTTGAATATGCTTGACTTTCATTTGATTCAATTAGCTTTGTTTGAATGTGTTTGACTTTCATTTGATTCAATTAGCTTTGTTTGAATGTGTTTGACTTTCATTTGATTCAAATAGCTTTGTTGAATGTATTTGACTTTCATTTGATTCAATTAGCTTTGTTTGAATGTGTTTGACTTTCATTTGATTCAATTAGCTTTGTAGAATGTATTTGACTTTCATTTGATTCAATTAGCTTTGTAGAATGTATTTGACTTTCATTTGATTAAAATAGCTTTGTTTGAATGTGTTTGACTTTCATTTGATTCAATTAGCTTTGTTGAATGTATTTGACTTTCATTTGATTCAATTAGCTTTGTTTGAATGTGTTTGACTTTCATTTGATTCAATTAGCTTTGTAGAATGTATTTGACTCTCATTTGATTCAAATAGCTTTGTTTGAATGCGTTTAACTTTCATTTGATTCAATTAACATTGTAGAGTACAATTCACTTTCATTTAATTTAAACAACTTTGTTTGAATGTGTTTGACTTTCATTTGACTAAAATAACTTTATTTGATTGCGTTTGACTTACATTTGATACAATTAGCTTTGTAGAACGTATTTAACTTTCATTTGATTCAAATAGCTTTGTTTGAATGTGTTTGACTTTCATTTGATTCAATTAGCCTTGTAGAATGTATTTGACTTTCATTTGACACAAATAACTTTGTTTGACTGTGTTTGACTTTCATTTGTTTCAATTTGCTTTGTAGAATGTATTTGACTTTCATTTTATTCAAATAGCTTTGTTTGAATGTGTTTGACTTTCATTTGACTAAAATAACTTTATTTGATTGCGTTTGACTTACATTTGATACAATTAGCTTTGTAGAACGTATTTAACTTTCATTTGATTCAAATAGCTTTGTTTGAATGTGTTTGACTTTCATTTGATTCAATTAGCCTTGTAGAATGTATTTGACTTTCATTTGACACAAATAACTTTGTTTGACTGTGTTTGACTTTCATTTGTTTCAATTTGCTTTGTAGAATGTATTTGACTTTCATTTTATTCAAATAGCTTTGTTTGAATGTGTTTGACTTTCATTTGATTCAATTAGCTTTGTAGAATATATTTGACATTCATATAATTTAAATAGATTTGTTTGAATGTGTTTGACTTTCATTTGATTCAATTAGCTTTGTTTGAATGTGTTTGACTTTCATTTGATTCAATTAGCTTTGTAGAATGTATTTGACTTTCATTTAATTTAAAAAGCTTTGTTTGAATGTGTTTGACTTTCATTTGATTCAATTTGCTTTGTAGAATGTATTTTACTTTTATTTGATTAAATTAGCTTTGTTTGAATTTATTTGACTCTCATTTGATTCAAATAGCTTTGTTTGAATGTGTTTGAATTTCATTTGATTCAATTAGCTTTGTAGAATGGATTTGACTTTCATTTGATTCAAATAGCTTTATTTGAATGTGTTTGACTTTCATTTGATTCAATTAGCTTTGTAGAATGTGTTTGACTTTCATTTGATTCAATTAGCTTTGTAGAATGTGTTTGAATTTCATTTGATTCAATTAGCTTTGTAGAATGGATTTGACTCTCATTTGATTCAAATAGCTTTGTTTGTATGTGTTTCACTTTTATTTGATTCAATTAGCTTTGTAGAACGTATTTGACTTTCATTTGATTCAAATAGCTTTGTTTGAATGTGTTTGACTTTCATTTGATTCCATCAGCTTTGTATAATGTATTTGACTTTCAATTGATTTAAATAGCTTTGTTTGAATGTGTTTGACTTTCATTTGATTCAATTAGCTTTGTAGAATGTATTTGACTTTCATTTGATTCAAATAGCTTTGTTTGAATGTGTTTGACTTTCATTTGATTCAATTAGCTTTGTAAAATGTATTTGTCTTTCATTTGAGTCAAATAACTTTGTTTGACTGTGTTTGACTTTCATTTAAATTAAAAAGCTTTTTTTGAATGTGTTTGACTTTCATTTGATTTAAAAGGCTTTGTTTGAATGTGTTTGACTTTCATTTGATTCAATTAGCTTTGTAGAATGTATTTTACTTTTATTTGATTTAATTAGCTTTGTTTGAATTTATTTGACTTTCAATTGATTCAAATAGCTTTGTTTGAATGTGTTTGACTTTCATTTTATTCAAATAGCTTTGTTTGAATGTGTTTGACTTTCATTTGATTCAATTAGCTTTGTAGAATGTATTGGACTTTCATTTGATTTAAATAGCTTTATTTGAATGTGTTTGACTTTCATTTGATTCAATTAGCTTTGTAGAATGTATTTGACTTTCATTTGATTCGAAATCTTTGTTTGAATGTGTTTGACTTTCATTTGATTCAATTAGCTTTGTTTGAATGTGTTTGACTTTAATTTAATTCAATTAGCTTTGTAGAATGTATTAGACTTTTATTTGATTTAATTAGCTTTGTTTGAATGTATTTGACTCTCATTTGATTCAAATAGCTTTGTTTGAATGTGCTTGACTTTCATTTGATTCAATTAGCTTTGTTTGAATGTGTTTGACTTTCATTTGATTCAAATAGCTTTGTTGAATGTATTTGACTTTCATTTGATTCAATTAGCTTTGTTTGAATGTGTTTGACTTTCATTTGATTCAATTAGCTTTGTAGAATGTATTTGACTTTCATTTGATTCAATTAGCTTTGTTTGAATGTGTTTGACTTTCATTTGATTCAATTAGCTTTGTTGAATGTATTTGACTTTCATTTGATTCAATTAGCTTTGTTTGAATGTGTTTGACTTTCATTTGATTCAATTAGCTTTGTAGAATGTATTTGACTCTCATTTGATTAAAATAGCTTTGTTTGAATGCGTTGAACTTTCATTTGATTTAATTAGCATTGTAGAGTACAATTCACTTTCATTTAATTTAAACAACTTTCTTTGAATGTGTTTGACTTTCATTTGACTCAAATAGCTTTATTTGATTGCGTTTGACTTTCATTTGATACAATTAGCTTTGTAGAACGTATTTGACATTCATTAAATTTAAATAGCTTTGTTTGAATGTGTTTGACTTTCATTTGATTCAATTAGCCTTGTAGAATGTATTTGACTTTCATTTGACTCAAATAACTTTGTTTGACTGTGTTTGACTTTCATTTGTTTCAATTTGCTTTGTAGAATGTATTTGACTTTCATTTTATTCAAATAGCTTTGTTTGAATGTGTTTGACTTTCATTTGATTCAATTAGCTTTGTAGAATGTATTTGACATTCATTTAATTTAAATAGATTTGTTTGAATGTGTTTGACTTTCATTTGATTCAATTAGCTTTGTTTGAATGTGTTTGACTTTAATTTGATTCAATTAGCTTTGTAGAATGTATTTGACTTTCATTTAAATTAAAAAGCTTTGTTTGAATGTGTTTGACTTTCATTTGATTCAATTTGCTTTGTAGAATGTATTTTACTTTTATTTGATTAAATTAGCTTTGTTTGAATTTATTTGACTCTCATTTGATTCAAATAGCTTTGTTTGAATGTGTTTGAATTTCATTTGATTCAATTAGCTTTGTAGAATGGATTTGACTTTCATTTGATTCAAATAGCTTTATTTGAATGTGTTTGACTTTCATTTGATTCAATTAGCTTTGTAGAATGTATTTGACTTTCATTTGATTCGAAATCTTTGTTTGAATGTGTTTGACTCTCATTTGATTCAATTAGCTTTGTTTGAATGTGTTTGACTTTAATTTAATTCAATTTGCTTTGTAGAATGTATTAGACTTTTATTTGATTTAATTAGCTTTGTTTGAATGTATTTGACTCTCATTTGATTCAAATAGCTTTGTTTGAATGTGCTTGACTTTCATTTGATTCAATTAGCTTTGTTTAAATGTGTTTGACTTTCATTTGATTCAATTAGCTTTGTTGAATGTATTTGACTTTCATTTGATTCAATTAGCTTTGTTTGAATGTGTTTGACTTTCATTTGATTCAATTCACTTTGTAGAATGTATTTGACTTTCATTTGATTCAATTAGCTTTGTAGAATGTATTTGACTTTTATTTGATTTAATTAGCTTCGTTTGAATGTATTTGACTCTCATTTTATTCAAATAGCTTTGTTTGAATGTGTTTTACTTTTATTTGATTCAATTAGCTTTGTAGAACGTATTTGACTTTCATTTGATTCAAATGGCTTTGTTTGAATGTGTTTGACTTTCATTTGATTCAATTAGCTTTGTAGAATGTATTTGACTTTCACTTGACTCAAATAACTTTGTTTGACTATGTTTGACTTTCATTTGTTTCAATTTGCTTTGTAGAATGTATTTGACTTTCATTTTCTTCAAATAGCTTTGTTTGAACGTGTTTGGCTTTCATTTGGTTCAATTAGCTTTGTAGAATGTATTTGACATTCATTAAATTTAAATAGATTTGTTTGAATGTGTTTGACTTTCATTTGATTCAATTAGCTTTGTAGAATGTATTTTACTTTTATTTGATTTAATTAGCTTTGTTTGAATTTATTTGACTCTCATTTGATTCAAATAGCTTTGTTTGAATGTGTTCGACTTTCATTTGATTTAATTAGCTTTGTAGAATGTATTTGACTTTCATTTGATTTAAATAGCTTTATTTGAATGTGTTTGACTTTCATTTGATTCAATAAGCTTTGTAGAATGTATTTGACTTTCATTTGATTCGAAATCTTTGTTTGAATGTGTTTGACTTTCATTTGATTCAATTAGCTTTGTTTGAATGTGTTTGACTTTATATTAATTCAATTAGCTTTGTAGAATGTATTAGACTTTTATTTGATTTAATTAGCTTTGTTTGGATGTATTTGACTCTCATTTGATTCAAATAGCTTTGTTTGAATGTGTTTGACTTTTATTTGATTGAATTAGCTTTGTAGAACGTATTTGTCTTTCATTTAATTCAAATAGCTTTGTTTGAATGTGTTTGACTTTCATTTGATTCAATTAGCTTTGTAGAATGTATTTGACTTTCATTTTATTCAATTAGCTTTGTTTGAATGTGTTTGACTTTCATTTGATTCAAATAGCTTTGTTTAATGTATTTGACTTTCATTTGATTCAATTAGCTTTGTTTGAATGTGTTTGACTTTCATTTGATTCAATTAGCTTTGTAGAATGTATTTGACTTTCATTTGATTCAATTAGCTTTGTTTGAATGTGTTTGACTTTCATTTGATTCAATTAGCTTTGTTGAATGTATTTGACTTTCATTTGATTCAATTAGCTTTGTTTGAATGTGTTTGACTTTCATTTGATTCAATTAGCTTTGTAGAATGTATTTGACTCTCATTTGATTCAAATAGCTTTGTTTGAATGCGTTTACCTTTCATTTGATTCAATTAGCATTGTAGAGTACAATTCACTTTCATTTAATTTAAACAACTTTGTTTGAATGTGTTTGACTTTCATTTGACTAAAATAACTTTATTTGATTGCGTTTGACTTTCATTTGATACAATTAGCTTTGTAGAACGGATTTAACTTTCATTTGATTAAAATAGCTTTGTTTGAATGTGTTTGACTTTCATTTGATTCAATTAACCTTGTAGAATGTATTTGACTTTCATTTGACTCAAATAACTTTGTTTGACTGTGTTTGACTTTCATTTGTTTCAATTTGCTTTGTAGAATGTATTTGACTTTCATTTTATTCAAATAGCTTTGTTTGAATGTGTTTGACTTTCATTTGATTCAATTAGCTTTGTAGAATGTATTTGACATTCATTTAATTTAAATAGATTTGTTTGAATGAGTTTGACTTTCATTTGATTCAATTAGCTTTGTTTGAATGTGTTTGACTTTCATTTGATTCAATTAGCTTTGTAGAATGTATTTGACTTTCATTTAAATTAAAAAGCTTTGTTTGAATGTGTTTGACTTTCATTTGATTCAATTAGCTTTGTAGAATGTATTTTACTTTTATTTGATTAAATTAGCTTTGTTTGAATTTATTTGACTCTCATTTGATTCAAATTGCTTTGTTTGAATGTGTTTGAATTTCATTTGATTCAATTAGCTTTGTAGAATGGATTTGACTTTCATTTGATTCAAATAGCTTTATTTGAATGTGTTTGACTTTCATTTGATTCAATTAGCTTTGTAGAATGTATTTGACTTTCATTTGATTCGAAATCTTTGTTTGAATGTGTTTGACTTTCATTTGATTCAATTAGCTTTGTTTGAATGTGTTTGACTTTAATTTAATTCAATTTGCTTTGTAGAATGTATTAGACTTTTATTTGATTTAATTAGCTTTGTTTGAATGTATTTGACTCTCATTTGATTCAAATAGCTTTGTTTGAATGTGCTTGACTTTCATTTGATTCAATTAGCTTTGTTTAAATGTGTTTGACTTTCATTTGATTCAATTAGCTTTGTTGAATGTATTTGACTTTCATTTGATTCAATTAGCTTTGTTTGAATGTGTTTGACTTTCATTTGATTCAATTCACTTTGTAGAATGTATTTGACTTTCATTTGATTCAATTAGCTTTGTAGAATGTATTTGACTTTTATTTGATTTAATTAGCTTTGTTTGAATGTATTTGACTCTCATTTGATTCAAATAGCTTTGTTTGAATGTGTTTTACTTTTATTTGATTCAATTAGCTTTGTAGAACGTATTTGTCTTTCATTTGATTCAAATAGCTTTGTTTGAATGTGTTTGACTTTCATTTTATTCAATTAGCTTTGTAGAATGTATTTGACTTTCATTTTATTCAATTAGCTTTGTTTGAATGTGTTTGACTTTCATTTGATTCAATTAGCTTTGTTGAATGTATTTGACTTTCATTTGATTCAATTAGCTTTGTTTGAATGTGTTTGACTTTCATTTGATTCAATTAGCTTTGTAGAATGTATTTGACTCTCATTTGTTTTAAATAGCTTTGTTTGAATGCGTTTAACTTTCATTTGATTGAATTAGCATTGTAGAATACAATCCACTTTCATTGAATTTAAACAACTTTGTTTGAATGTGTTTGACTTTCATTTGACTCAAATAGCTTTATTTGATTGCGTTTGACTTTCATTTGATACAATTAGCTTTGTAGAACGTATTTAACTTTCATTTGATTCAAATAGCTTTGTCTGAATGTGTTTGTCTTTCATTTGATTCAATTAGCTTTGTAGAATGTATTTGACTTTCATTTGACTCAAATAACTTTGTTTGACTGTGTTTGACTTTCATTTGTTTCAATTTGCTTTGTAGAATGTATTTGACTTTCATTTTATTCAAATAGCTTTGTTTGAATGTGTTTGACTTTCATTTGATTCAATTAACTTTGTAGAATGTATTTGACATTCATTTAATTTAAATAGATTTGTTTGAATGTGTTTGACTTTCATTTGATTCAATTAGCTTTGTTTGAATGTGTTTGAGTTTCATTTGATTCAATTAGCTTTGTAGAATGTATTTGACTTTCATTTAATTCAAATAGATTTTTTTGAATTTGTTTGACTTTCATTTGATTCAATTAGCTTTGTTTGAATGTGTTTTGACTTTCATTTGATTCAATTAGCTTTGTAGAATGTATTTTACTTTCATTTAATTCAAATAGCTTTGTTTGAATGTGTTTGACTTTCAATTGATTCAATTAGCTTTGTAGATTGTATTTGACCGTCATTTGATTCAAATAGCTTTTTTTGAATGTGTTTGAATTTCATTTAATTCAATTTGCTTTGTAGAATGCATTTCACTTTCATTTGATTTATATAGCTTTGTTTGAATGTGTTTGACTTTCATTTAAATTAAAAAGCTTTTTTTGAATGTGTTTGTCTTTCATTTGATTTAAAAGGCTTTGTTTGAATGTGTTTGACTTTCATTTGATTCAATTAGCTTTCTAGAATGTATTTTACTTTTATTTGATTTAATTAGCTTTGTTTGAATCTATTTGACTCTCATTTGATTCAAATAGCTTTGTTTGAATGTGTTTGAATTTCATTTTATTCAATTAGCTTTGTAGAATATATTTGACTTTCATTTGATTCAAATAGCTTTATTTGAATGTGTTTGACTTTCATTTGATTCAATTAGCTTTGTAGAATGTATTTGACTTTCATTTGATTCGAAATCTTTGTTTGAATGTGTTTGACTTTCATTTGATTCAATTAGCTTTGTTTGAATGTGTTTGACTTTAATTTAATTCAATTAGCTTTGTAGAATGTATTAGACTTTTATTTGATTTAATTAGCTTTGTTTGAATGTGCTTGACTTTCATTTGATTCAATTAGCTTTGTTTGAATGTGTTTGACTTTCATTTGATTCAATTAGCTTTGTTGAATGTATTTGACTTTCATTTGATTCAATTAGCTTTGTTTGAATGTGTTTGACTTTCATTTGATTCAATTTGCTTTGTAGAATGTATTTGACTTTCATTTGATTCAATTAGCTTTGTAGAATGTATTTGACTTTTATTTGATTTAATTAGCTTTGTTTGAATGTATTTGACTCTCATTTGATTCAAATAGCTTTGTTTGAATGTGTTTCACTTTTATTTGATTCAATTAGCTTTGTAGAACGTATTTGACTTTCATTTGATTCAAATAGCTTTGTTTGAATGTGTTTGACTTTTATTTGATTCCATCTGCTTTGTAGAATGTATTTGACTTTCATTTGAAACAATTAGCTTTGTAGAATGTATTTGACTTTCATTTGAGTCAAATAACTTTGTTTGATTGTGTTTGACTTTCATTTGTTTCAATTTGCTTTGTAGAATGTATTTGACTTTCATTTTCTTCTAGTAGCTTTGTTTGAATGTGTTTGACTTTCATTTGATTCAATTAGCTTTGTTTGAATGTGTTTGACTTTCATTTGATTCAATTGGCTTTGTAGAATGTATTTGACTTTCATTTAATTCAAATAGATTAGTTTGAATGTGTTAAACTTTCATTTGATTCAATTAGCTTTGTTTGAATGTGTTTGACTTTCATTTGATTCTATTAGCTTTGTAGAATGTATTTGAATTTCATTTAATTCAAATAGCTTTGTTTGAATGTGTTTGACTTTCAATTGATTCAATTAGCTTTGTAGAATGTATTTGACTGTCATTTGATTCAAATAGCTTTGTTTGAATGTGTTTGAATTTCATTTAATTCAATTTGCTTTGTAGAATGCACTTCACTTTCATTTGATTTATATAGCTTTGTTTGAATGTGTTTCACTTTCATTTAAATTAAAAAGCTTTTTTTGAATGTGTTTGACTTTCATTTGATTTAATTAGCTTTGTTTGAATGTATTTGACACTCATTTGATTCAAATAGCTTTGTTTGAATGTGTTCGACTTTCATTTGATTCAAATAGCTTTGTTTGAATGTGTTTGACATTCATTTGATTCAATTAGCTTTGTAGAATGTATTTGACATTCATTTGATTAAATAAGCTTTGTTTGAATGTGCTTGACTTTCATTTGATTCAATTAGCTTTGTTGAATGTATTTGACTTTCATTTGAATCAAATAACTTTGTTTGACTTTGTTGGACTTTCATTTGATTCAATTTGCTTTGTAGAATGTATTTGACTTTCATTTTCTTCAAATAGCTTTGTTTGAATGTGTTTGACTTTCATTTGATTCAATTAGCTTTGTAGAATGTATTTGACTTTTATTTGATTTAATTAGCTTTGTTTGAATGTATTTGACTCTCATTTGATTCAAATAGCTTTGTTTGAATGTGTTTCACTTTTATTTGATTCAATTAGCTTTGTAGAACGTATTTGACTTTCATTTGATTCAAATAGCTTTGTTTGAATGTGTTTGACTTTCATTTGATTCCATCAGCTTTGTAGAATGTATTTGATTTTCATTTGAAACAATTAGCTTTGTAGAATGTATTTTACTTTCATTTGAGTCAAATAACTTTGTTTGATTGTGTTTGACTTTCATTTGTTTCAATTTGCTTTGTAGAATGTATTTGACTTTCATTTTCTTCTAGTAGCTTTGTTTGAATGTGTTTGACTTTCATTTGATTCAATTAGCTTTGTTTGAATGTGTTTGACTTTCATTTGATTCAATTGGCTTTGTAGAATCTATTTGACTTTCATTTAATTCAAATAGATTAGTTTGAATGTGTTTAACTTTCATTTGATTCAATTAGCTTTGTTTGAATGTGTTTGACTTTCATTTGATTCTATTAGCTTTGTAGAATGTATTTGAATTTCATTTAATTCAAATAGCTTTGTTTGAATGTGTTTGACTTTCAATTGATTCAATTAGCTTTGTAGAATGTATTTGACTGTCATTTGATTCAAATAGCTTTGTTTGAATGTGTTTGAATTTCATTTAATTCAATTTGCTTTGTAGAATGCATTTCACTTTCATTTGATTTATATAGCTTTGTTTGAATGTGTTTCACTTTCATTTAAATTAAAAAGCTTTTTTTGAATGTGTTTGACTTTCATTTGATTTAATTAGCTTTGTTTGAATGTATTTGACACTCATTTGATTCAAATAGCTTTGTTTGAATGTGTTCGACTTTCATTTGATTCAAATAGCTTTGTTTGAATGTGTTTGACATTCATTTGATTCAATTAGCTTTGTAGAATGTATTTGACATTCATTTGATTAAATAAGCTTTGTTTGAATGTGCTTGACTTTCGTTTGATTCAATTAGCTTTGTTGAATGTATTAGACTTTCATTTGATTCAAATAGCTTTGTTTGAATGCGTTTAACTTTCATTTGATTCAATTAGCTTTGTAGAATACATTTCACTTTCATTTAATTTAAACAACTTTGTTTGAATGTGTTTGACTTTCATTTGACTCAAATAGCTTTATTTGATTGCGTTTGACTTTCATTTGATTCCATCAGCTTTGTAGAATATCTTTGACTTTCAATTGGTTCAAATAGCTTTGTTTGAATTGTTTGACTTTTATTTGATTCAATTAGCTTTGTAGAATGTATTAGACTTTTATTTGATTTAATTAGCTTTGTTTGAATGTATTTGACTCTCATTTGATTCAAATAGCTATGTTTGAATGTGCTTGACTTTTATTTGATTCAATTAGCTTTGTTTTAATGTGTTTGACTTTCATTTGATTCAATTAGCTTTGTTGAATGTATTTGACTTTCATTTGATTCAATTAGCTTTGTTTGAATGTGTTTGACTTTCATTTGATTCAATTAGCTTTGTAGAATGTATTTGACTTTCATTTGATTCAATTAGATTTGTAGAATGTACTTGACTTTTATTTGATTTAATTAGCTTTGTTTGAATGTATTTGACTCTCATTTGATTCAAATAGCTTTGTTTGAATGTGTTTCACTTTTATTTGATTCAATTAGCTTTGTAGAACGTATTTGACTTTCATTTGATTCAAATAGCTTTGTTTGAATGTGTTTGACTTTCATTTGATTCCATCAGCTTTGTATAATGTATTTGACTTTCAATTGATTCAAATAGCTTTGTGTGAATGTGTTTGACTTTCATTTGATTCAACTAGCTTTGTAGAATGTATTTGACTTTCATTTGATTCAAATAGCTTTGTTTGAATGTGTTTGACTTTCATTTGATTCAATTAGCTTTGTAAAATGTATTTGACTTTCATTTGAGTCAAATAACTTTGTTTGACTGTGTTTGACTTTCATTTAAATTAAAAAGCTTTTTTTGAATGTGTTTGACTTTCATTTGATTTAAAAGGCTTTGTTTGAATGTGTTTGACTTTCATTTGATTCAATTAGCTTTGTAGAATGTATTTTACTTTTATTTGATTTAATTAGCTTTGTTTGAATTTATTTGACTTTCAATTGATTCAAATAGCTTTGTTTGAATGTGTTTCACTTTCATTTTATTCAAATAGCTTTGTTTGAATGTGTTTGACTTTCATTTGATTCAATTAGCTTTGTAGAATGTATTGGACTTTCATTTGATTTAAATAGCTTTATTTGAATGTGTTTGACTTTCATTTGATTCAATTAGCTTTGTAGAATGTATTTCACTTTCAATTGATTCGAAATCTTTGTTTGAATGTGTTTGACTTTCATTTGATTCAATTAGCTTTGTTTGAATGTGTTTGACTTTAATTTAATTCAATTAGCTTTGTAGAATGTATTAGACTTTTATTTGATTTAATTAGCTTTGTTTGAATGTATTTGACTCTCATTTGATTCAAATAGCTTTGTTTGAATGTGCTTGACTTTCATTTGATTCAATTAGCTTTGTTTGAATGTGTTTGACTTTCATTTGATTCAAATAGCTTTGTTGAATGTATTTGACTTTCATTTGATTCAATTAGCTTTGTTTGAATGTGTTTGACTTTCATTTGATTCAATTAGCTTTGTAGAATGTATTTGACTTTCATTTGATTCAATTAGCTTTGTTTGAATGTGTTTGACTTTCATTTGATTCAATTAGCTTTGTTGAATGTATTTGACTTTCATTTGATTCAATTAGCTTTGTTTGAATGTGTTTGACTTTCATTTGATTCAATTAGCTTTGTAGAATGTATTTGACTCTCATTTGATTCAAATAGCTTTGTTTGAATGTGTTTAACTTTCATTTGATTCAATTAGCATTGTAAAATAAAATTCACTTTCATTTAATTTAAACAACTTTGTTTGAATGTGTTTGACTTTCATTTGACTCAAATAGCTTTATTTGATTGCGTTTGACTTTCATTCGATACAATTAGCTTTGTAGAACGTATTTAACTTTCATTTGATTCAAATAGCTTTGTTTGAATGTGTTTGACTTTCATTTGATTCAATTAGCTTTGTAGAATGTATTTGACTTTCATTTGAATCAAATAACTTTGTTTGACTGTGTTGGACTTACATTTGATTCAATTTGCTTTGTAGAATGTATTTGACTTTCATTTTCTTCAAATAGCTTTGTTTGAATGTGTTTGACTTTCATTTGATTCAATTAGCTTTGTAGAATGTATTAGACTTTTATTTGATTTAATTAGCTTTGTTTGAATGTATTTGACTCTCATTTGATTCAAATAGCTTTGTTTGAATGTGCTTGACTTTTATTTGATTCAATTAGCTTTGTTTGAATGTGTTTGACTTTCATTTGATTCAATTAGCTTTGTTGAATGTATTTGACTTTCATTTGATTCAATTAGCTTTGTTTGAATATGTTTGACTTTCATTTGATTCAATTAGCTTTTTAGAATGTATTTGACTTTCATTTGATTCAATTAGCTTTGTAGAGTGTATTTGACTTTTATTTGATTTAATTAGCTTTGTTTGAACGTATTTGACTCTCATTTGATTCAAATAGCTTTGTTTGAATGTGTTTCACTTTTATTTGATTCAATTAACTTTGTAGAACGTATTTGACTTTCATTTGATTCAAATAGCTTTGTTTGAATGTGTTTGACTTTCATTTGATTCCATCAGCTTTGTAGAATGTATTTGACTTTCAATTGATTCAAATAGCTTTGTTTGAATGTGTTTGACTTTCATTTGATTCAATTAGCTTTGTAGAATGTATTTGACTTTCATTTGATTCAAATAGCTTTGTTTGAATGTGTTTGACTTTCATTTGATTCAATTAGCTTTGTAAAATGTATTTGACTTTCATTTGAGTCAAATAACTTTGTTTTACTGTGTTTGACTTTCATTTAAATTAAAAAGCGTTTTTTGAATGTGTTTGACTTTCATTTGATTCAATTAGCTTTGTAGAATGTATTTTACTTTTATTTGATTTAATTAGCTTTGTTTGAATTTATTTGACTCTGATTTGATTCAAATAGCTTTGTTTGAATGTGTTTGACTTTCATTTGATTCAATTAGCTTTGTAAAATGTATTGGACTTTCATTTTATTTAAATAGCTTTATTTGAATGTGTTTGACTTTCATTTGATTCAATTAGCTTTGTAGAATGTATTTGACTTTCATTTGATTCGAAATCTTTGTTTGAATGTGTTTGACTTTCATTTGATTCAATTAGCTTTGTTTGAATGTGTTTGACTTTAATTTAATTCAATTAGCTTTGTAGAATGTATTAGACTTTTATTTTATTTAATTAGCTTTGTTTGAATGTATTTGACTCTCATTTGATTCAAATAGCTTTGTTTGAATGTGCTTGACTTTCATTTGATTCAATTAGCTTTGTTTGAATGTGTTTGACTTTCATTTGATTCAATTAGCTTTGTTGAATGTATTTGACTTTCATTTGATTCAATTAGCTTTGTTTGAATGTGTTTGACTTTCATTTGATTCAATTAGCTTTGTAGAATGTATTTGACTTTCATTTGATTCAATTAGCTTTGTAGAATGTATTTGACTTTTATTTGATTTAATTAGCTTTGTTTGAATGTATTTGACTCTCATTTGATTCAAATAGCTTTGTTTGGATGTGTTTCACTTTTATTTGATTCAATTAGCTTTGTAGAACGTATTTGGCTTTCATTTGACTCAAATAGCTTTGTTTGAATGTGTTTGACTTTCAATTGATTCATTTAGCTTTGTAGAATGTATTTGACTGTCATTTGATTCAAATAGCTTTGTTTGAATGTGTTTGAATTTCATTTAATTTAATTTGCTTTGTAGAATGCATTTCACTTTCGTTTGATTTATATAGCTTTGTTTGAATGTGTTTGACTTTCATTTAAATTAAAAAGCTTTTTTTGAATGTGTTTGACTTTCATTTGTTTTAAAAGGCTTTGTTTGAATGTGTTTGAATGTGTTTGACTTTCATTTGATTCAATTAGCTTTGTAGAATGTATTTTATTTTTATTTGATTTAATTAGCTTTGTTTGAATTTATTTGACTCTAATTTGATTCAAATAGCTTTGTTTGAATGTGTTTGACTTTCATTTGATTCAATTAGCTTTGTAGAATGTATTTGACTTTCATTTGATTTAAATAGTTTTATTTGAATGTGTTTGACTTTCATTTGATTCAATTAGCTTTGTAGAATGTATTTGACTTTCATTTGATTCAAATTCTTTGTTTGAATGTGTTTGACTTTCATTTGATTCAATTAGCTTTGCAGATTGTATTAGACATTTATTTAATTAAAATAGCTTTGTTTGAATGTGTTTGACTTTCATTTGATACAATTAGCTTTGTAGAACGTATTTAAATTTCATTTGATTCAAATAGCTTTGTTTGAATGTGTTTGACTTTCATTTGATTCAATTAGCTTTGTTGAATGTATTTAACATTCACTTGACTCAAATAACTTTGTTTGACTGTGTTTGACTTTCATTTGTTTCAATTTGCTTTGTAGAATGTATTTGACTTTCATTTTCTTCAAATAGCTTTGTTTGAATATGTTTGACTTTCATTTGGTTCAATTAGCTTTGTAGAATGTATTTGACATTCATTTAATTTAAATAGATTTGTTTGAATGTGTTTGACTTTCATTTGATTCAATTAGCTTTGTAGAATGTATTTTACTTTTATTTGATTTAATTAGCTTTCTTTGAATTTATTTGACTATCATTTGATTCAAATAGCTTTGTTTAAATGTGTTTGACTTTCATTTGATTCAATTAGCTTTGTAGAATGTATTTGACTTTCATTTGTTTTAAATAGCTTTATTTGAATGTGTTGACTTTCATTTGATTCAATTAGCTTTGTAGAATGTATTTGACTTTCATTTGATTCGAAATCTTTGTTTGAATGTGTTTGACTTTCATTTGATTCAATTAGCTTTGTTTGAATGTGTTTGACTTTAATTTAATTCAATTAGCTTTCTAGAATGTATTAGACTTTTATTTGATTTAATTAGCTTTGTTTGAATGTATTTAACTCTCATTTGATTCAAATAGCTTTGTTTGAATGTGTTTGACTTTCATTTATTTCAAATAGCTTTGTTTGAATGTGTTTGACTTTCATTTGATTCAATTAGCTTTGTAGAATGTGTTTGACTTTCATTTGATTCAATTAGCTTTGTTTGAATGTGTTTGACTTTCGTTTGATTCAATTAGCTTTGTTGAATGTATTTGACTTTCATTTGATTCAATTAGCTTTGTTTGAATGTGTTTGACTTTCATTTGATTCAATTAGCTTTGTAGAATGTATTTGACTCGCATTTGATTCAAATAGCTTTGTTTGAATGCGTTTAACTTTCATTTGATTCAATTAGGATTGTAGAATACATTTCACTTTCTTTTAATTCAAACAACTTTGTTTGAATGTTTTTGACTTTCATTTGACTCAAATAGCTTTATTTAATTGCGTTTGACTTTCATTTGATACAATTAGCTTTGTAGAACGTATTTAAATATCATTTGATTCAAATAGCTTTGTTTGAATGTGTTTGACTTTCATTTGATTCAATTAGCTTTGTAGAATGTATTTGACTTTCACTTGACACAAATAACTTTGTTTGACTGTGTTTGACATTCATTTTGTTTCAATTAGCTTTGTAGAACGTATTTGACTTTCATTTGATTCAAATACCTTTTGTTTGAATGTGTTTTGACTTTCATTTGATTCCATCAGCTTTGTAGAATGTATTTGACTTTCATTTGATTCAATTAGCTTTGTTTGAATGTGTTTGACTTTCATTTTGATTCAATTAGCTTTGTAGAAATGTATTTGACTTTCATTTGATTTAAATAGCTTTATTTGAATGTGTTTGACTTTCATTTGATTCAATTAGCATTGTAGAATACATTTCACTTTCATTTAATTTAAACAACTTTGTTTGAATGTTTTTTTACTTTCATTTGACTGAAATACCTTTATTTAATTGCGTTTGACTTTCATTTGATACAATTAGCTTTGTAAAACGTATTTAAATTTCATTTGATTCAAATAGCTTTGTTTGAATGTGTTTGACTTTCATTTGGTTCAATTAAGCTTTGTAGAATGTATTTGACTTTCACTTGACTCAAATAACTTTGTTTGACTGTGTTTGACTTTCATTTGTTTTCAATTTGCTTTGTAGAATTTATTTGACTTTCATTTTCTTCAAATAGCTTTGTTTGAATGTGTTTGACTTTCATTTGGTTAAATAAGCTTTGTAGAATGTATTTGAAATTCATTTAATTTAAATAGATTTGTTTGAATGTGGTTGACTTTCATTTGATTCAATTAGCTTTGTAGAAAGTATTTTACTTTTATTTGATTTAATTAGCTTTGTCTGAATTTATTTTGACTCTCATTTGATTCAAATAGGCTTTGTTTGAATGTGTTTGACTTTCATTTGATTCAATTAGCTTTGTAGAATGTATTTGACTTTCATTTGATTCAAAATCTTTGTTTGAATGTGTTTGACTCTCATTTGATTCAAATAGCTTTGTTTGAATGTGTTTGACTTTCATTTGATTTAATTAGCTTTGTAGAATGTATTTGACTTTCATTTGATTTAAATAGCTTTATTTGAATGTGTTTGACTTTCATTTGATTCAATTAGCTTTGTAGAATGTATTTGACTTTCATTTGATTCGAAATCTTTGTTTGAATGTGTTTGACTTTCATTTGATTCAATTAGCTTTGTTTGAATGTGTTTGACTTTAATTTAATTAAATTAGCTTTGTAGAATGTATTAGACTTTTATTTGATTTAATTAGCTTTGTTTGGATGTATTTGACTCTCATTTGATTTAAATAACTTTGTTTGAATGTGTTAGACTTTCATTTTATTCAAATAGCTTTGTTTGAATGTGTTTGACTTTCATTTGATTCAATTAGCTTTGTAGAATGTATTTGACTTTCATTTGATTCAATTAGCTTTGTTTGAATGTGTTTGAATTTCATTTGATTCAATTAGCTTTGTTGAATGTATTTGACTTTCATTTGATTCAATTAGCTTTGTTTGAATGTGTTTGACTTTCATTTGATTCAATTAGCTTTGTAGAATGTATTTGACTCTCATTTGATTCAAATAGCTTTGTTTGAATGCGTTTAACTTTCATTTCATTCAATTAGCATTGTAGAATACAATGCACTTTCATTTAATTTAAACAACTTTGTTTGAATGTGTTTGACTTTCATTTGACTCAAATAGCTTTATTTGATTGTGTTTGACTTTCATTTGATACAATTAGCTTTGTAGAACGTATTTAACTTTCATTTGATTCAAATAGCTTTGTTTGAATGTGTTTGACTTTCATTTGATTCAATTAGCTTTGTAGAATGTATTTGACTTTCATTTGACTCAAATAACTTTGTTTGACTGTGTTTTACTTTCATTTGTTTCAATTTGCTTTGTAGAATGTATTTGACTTTCATTTTATTCAAATAGCTTTGTTTGAATGTGTTTGACTTTTATTTGATTCAATTAGCTTTGTAGAATGTATTTGACATTCATTTAGTTTAAATAAATTTTGTTTGAATGTGTTTGACTATCATTTGATTCAATTAGCTTTGTTTGAATGTGTTTGACTTTCATTTGATTCAAGTAGCTTTGTAGAATGTATTTGACTTTCATTTAATTCAAATAGATTTGTTTGAATGTGTTTGACTTTCATTTGATTCAATTAGCTTTGTTTGAATGTGTTTGACTTTCATTTGATTCAATTAGCTTTGTAGAATGTATTTGACTTCATTTAATTCAAATAGCTTTGTTTGAATGTGTTTGACTTTCAATTGATTCAATTAGCTTTGTAGAATGTATTTGACCGTCATTTGATTCAAATAGCTTTGTTTGAATGTGTTTGAATTTCATTTAATTCAATTTGCTTTGTAGAATGCATTTCACTTTCATTAGATTTATATAGCTTTGTTTGAATGTGTTTGACTTTCATTTAAATTAAAAAGCTTTTTTTGAATGTGTTTGACTTTCATTTGATTTAAAAGGCTTTGTTTGAATGTGTTTGACTTTCTTTTGATTCAATTGGCTTTGTAGAATGTATTTT
>NW_018745181.1:0-71885 GCF_001683475.1 Chenopodium quinoa
ATTTGATTCAATTAGCTTTGTTTGAATGTTTTGACTTTCATTTGATTCAATTAGCTTTGTTTGAATGTCTTTGACTTTCATTTGATTCAATTAGCTTTGTAGAATGTATTTGACTTTCATTTGATTCAAATAGCTTTGTTTGAATGTGTTTGACTTTCATTTGATTCAATTAGCTGTGTAGAATGAATTTAACTATCATTTGATTCAAATAGCTTTGTTTGAATGTGTTAGAATTTCATTTAATTGAATTTTCTTTGTGGAATGCATTTCACTTTCATTTGATTTATATAGCTTTGTTTGAATGTGTTTGACTTTCATTTAAATTAAAAAGCTTTTTTTTGAATGTGTTTGACTTTCATTTGATTTAAAAGGCTTTGTTTGAATGTGTTTGACTTTCATTTGATTCAATTAGCTTTGTAAAATATATTTTACTTTTATTTGATTTAATTAGCTTTGTTTAAATTTATTTGACTCTCATTTGATTCAAATAGCTTAGTTTGAATGTGTTTGACTTTCATTTGATTCAATTAACTTTGTAGAATGTATTTGACTTTCATTTGATTGAAATAGCGTTATTTGACTGTGTTTGACTTTCATTTGATTCAATTAGCTTAGTATAATGTATTTGACTTTCATTTGATTTAAAATCTTTGTTTGAATGTGTTTGACTTTCATTTGATTCAATTAGCTTTGTTTGAATGTGTTTGACTTTAATTTTAATTCAATTAGCTTTGTAAAAATGTATTAGACTTTTATTTGATTTAATTAGCTTTGTTTTAATGTATTTGACTCTCATTTGATTCAAATAGCTTTGTTTGAATGTGTTTGACTTTCATTTGATTCAAATAGCTTTGTTTGATTGTGTTTGACTTTCATTTGATTCAATTAGCTTTGTAGAATGTAATTGACTTTCATTCGATTAAAATAGCTTTGTTTGAATGTGCTTGACTTTCATTTGATTCAATTAGCTTTGTTTGAATGTGTTTGACTTTCATTTGATTCAATTAGCTTTGTAGAATGTATTTGACTTTCATTTTAGTCAAATAACTTTGTTTGACTGTGTTTGACTTTCATTTGTTTCAATATGCTTTGTAGAATGTATTTGACTTTCATTTTCTTCAAATAGCTTTGTTTGAATGTGTTTGACTTTCATTTGATTCAATTAGCTTTGTAATGTATTTGACATTCATTTAATTAAAATAGCTTTGTTTGAATGTGTTTGACTTTCATTTGATTCAATTAGCTTTGTTTGAATGTCTTTTGACTTTCATTTGATTCAATTAGCTTTGTTTGAATGTCTTTGACTTTCATTTGATTCAATTAGCTTTGTTTGAATGTCTTTGACTTTCATTTGATTCAATTAGCTTCTTTCATTTGATTCAAATAGCTTTGTTTGAATGTGTTTGACTTTCATTTGATTCAATTAGCTGTGTAGAATGAATTTAACTATCATTTGATTAAAATAGCTTTGTTTGAATGTGTTAGAATTTCATTTAATTGAATTTTCTTTGTGGAATGCATTTCACTTTCATTTGATTTATATAGCTTTGTTTGAATGTGTTGACTTTCATTTAAATTAAAAAGATTTTTTTGAATGTGTTTGACTTTCATTTGATTTAAAAGGCTTTGTTTGAATGTGTTTGACTTTCATTTGATTCAATTAGCTTTGTAGAATATATTTTACTTTTATTTGATTTAATTAGCTTTGTTTAAATTTATTTGACTCTCATTTGATTCAAATAGCTTTGTTTGAATGTGTTTGACTTTCATTTGATTCAATTAACTTTGTAGAATGTATTTGACTTTCATTTGATTGAAATAGCGT
The DNA here is from genome assembly GCF_001683475.1 of Chenopodium quinoa. NCBI lineage: Eukaryota > Viridiplantae > Streptophyta > Magnoliopsida > Caryophyllales > Amaranthaceae > Chenopodium > Chenopodium quinoa. Next base: position 1,826 of record NW_018745181.1, read on the forward strand.
TATTTGACTGTGTTTGACTTTCATTTGATTCAATTAGCTTTGTATAATGTATTTGACTTTCATTTGATTCAAAATCTTTGTTTGAATGTGTTTGACTTTCATTTTGATTCAATTAGCTTTGTTTGAATGTGTTTGACTTTAATTTAATTCAATTAAGCTTTGTAGAATGTATTAGACTTTTTATTTGATTTAATTAGCTTGCTTTAATGTATTTGACTCTCATTTGATTCAAATAGCTTTGTTTGAATGTGTTTGACTTTCATTTGATTCAAATAGCTTTGTTTGATTGTGTTTGACTTTCCATTTGATTCAATTAGCTTTTGTAGAATGTAATTGACTTTCATTCGATTAAAATAGCTTTGTTTGAATGTGCTTGACTTTCATTTGATTCAATTAGCTTTGTTTGAATGTGTTTGAACTTTCATTTGATTCAATTAGCTTTGTAGAATGTATTTGACTTTCATTTTAGTCAAATAACTTTGTTTGACTGTGTTTGACTTTCATTTGTTTCAATATGCTTTGTAGAATGTATTTGACTTTCATTTTCTTCAAATAGCTTTGTTTGAATGTGTTTGACTTTCATTTGATTCAATTAGCTTTGTAGAATGTATTTGACATTCATTTAATTAAAATAGCTTTGTTTGAATGTGTTTGACTTTCATTTGATTCAATTAGCTTTGTTTGAATGTCTTTGACTTTCATTTGAATTCAATTAGCTTTTGTTTGAATGTCTTTGAACTTTCATTTGATTTCAATTAGCTTTGTTTTGAATGGTCTTTGACTTTCATTTGATTCAATTAGCCTTTGGTAGAATGTATTTGACTTTCATTTGATTCAAATAGCTTTGTTTTGAATGTGTTCTTGACTTTCATTTGATTCAATTAGCTGATTGTGTAGAATGAATTTTAACTATCATTTGATTCAAATAAGCTTTGTTTGAATGTGTTAGAATTTCATTTAATTTGAATTTTTCTTTGTGGAATGCATTTCAACTTTCATTTGATTTATATAGCTTTGTTTTGAATGTGTTTTGACTTTCATTTAAAATTAAAAAGCTTTTTTATTGAATGTGTTTGACTTTCATTTGATTTAAAAGGCTTTGTTTGAATGTGTTTGACTTTCATTTTGATTCAATTAGCTTTGTAGAATATATTTTACTTTTATTTGATTTAATTAGCTTTGTTTAAATTTATTTGACTCTCATTTGATTCAAATAGCTTTGTTTGAATGTGTTTGACTTTCATTTGATTCAATTGACTTTGTAGAATGTATTTTGACTTTCATTTGATTGAAATAGCGTTATTTGACTGTGTTTGACTTTCATTTGATTCAATTAGCTTTGTATAATGTATTTGACTTTCATTTGATTCAAAATCTTTGTTTGAATGTGTTTGACTTTCATTTGATTCAATTAGCTTTGTTTGAATGTGTTTGACTTTAATTTAATTCAATTAGCTTTGTAGAATGTATTAGACTTTTATTTGATTTAATTAGCTTTGTTTTAATGTATTTGACTCTCATTTGATTCAAATAGCTTTGTTTGAATGTGTTTGACTTTCATTTGATTCAAATAGATTTGTTTGATTGTGTTTGACTTTCATTTGATTCAATTAGCTTTGTAGAATGTAATTGACTTTCATTCGATTAAAAATAGCTTTGTTTGAATGTGCTTGACTTTCATTTGATTCAATTACCTTTGTTTGAATGTGTTTGACTTTCATTTGATTCAATTAGCTTTGTAGAATGTATTTGACTTTCATTTTAGTCAAATAACTTTGTTTGACTGTGTTTGACTTTCATTTGTTTCAATATGCTTTGTAGAATGTATTTGACTTTCATTTTCTTCAAATAGCTTTGTTTGAATGTGTTTTTTCATTTGATTCAATTAGCTTTGTAGAATGTATTTGACATTCATTTAATTAAAATAGCTTTGTTTGAATGTGTTTGACTTTCATTTGATTCAATTAGCTTTGTTTGAATGTCTTTGACTTTCATTTGATTCAATTAGCTTTGTTTGAATGTCTTTGACTTTCATTTGATTCAATTAGCTTTGTAGAATGTATTTGACTTTCATTTGATTCAAATAGCTTTGTAGAATGTATTTTACTGTCATTTGATTCAAATAGCTTTGTTTGAATGTGTTTTGAATTTCATTTAATTCAATTTGCTTTGTAGAATGCATTTCACTTTCATTTGATTTATAGCTTTGTTTGAATGTGTTTGACTTTCATTTAAATTAAAAAGCTTTTTTTGAATGTGTTTGACTTTCATTTGATTTAAACGGCTTTGTTTGATTGTGTTTGACTTTCATTTGATTCAATTAGCTTTGTAGAATGTATTTTACTTTTATTTGATTTAATTAGCTTTGTTTAAATTTATTGGACTCTCATTTGATTCAAATAGCTTTGTTTGAATGTGTTTGACTTTCATTCGATTCAATTAGCTTTGTAGAATGTATTTGACTTTCTTTTGATTGAAATAGCTGTATTTGAATGTGTTTGACTTTCATTTGATTCAATTAGCTTTGTAGAATGTATTTGACTTTCATTTGATTCGAAATCTTTGTTTGAATGTGTTTGACTTTCATTTGATTCAATTAGCTTTGTTTGAATGTGCTTGACTTTCATTTGATTCAATTAGCTTTGTTTGAATGTGTTTGACTTTCATTTGATTCAATTAGCTTTGTTGAATGTATTTGACTTTCATTTGATTCAATTAGCTTTGTTTGAATGTGTTTGACTTTCATTTGATTCAAATAGCTTTGTTTGAATGAGTTTAACTTTCATTTGATTCAATTAGCTTTGAAGAATACATTTCATATTCATTTAATTTAAACAACTTTGTTTGAATGTGTTTGACTTTCATTTGACTCAAATAGCTTTATTTGATAGCGTTTGACTTTCATTTGATACAATTAGCTTTGTAGAACGTATTTGACTTTCATTTGATTCAAATAGCTTTATTTGAATGTGTTTGACTTTCATTTGATTCAATTAGCTTTGTGTGAATGTGTTTCACTTTCATTTGATTCAATTAGCTTTGTAGAATGCATTTCACTTTCATTTGATTCAAATAGCTTTGTTTGAATGTGTTTGACTTTCATTTGATACAATTAGCTTTGTAGAATGTAAATGACTTTCATTTGATTCAAATAGCTTTGTTTGAATGTGTTTGACTTTCATTTGATTCAATTAGCTTTGTAGAATGTATTCGACTTTATTTGATTAAAATAGCTTTGTTTGAATGTGTTTGACTTTCATTTGATTCAATTAGCTTTGTTTTAATGTGTTTGACTTTTATTTGATTTAATTAGCTTTGTTTGAATGTATTTGACTCTCATTTGATTCAAATAGATTTGTTTGAATGTGTTTGAATGTGTTTAAATTTCATTTGATTCAATTAACTTTGTAGAATGTATTTGACTCCCATTTGATTCAAATAGCTTTGTTTGAATGCGTTTAACTTTCATTTGATTCAATTAGCTTTGTAGAATACACTTCACTTTAATTTAATTTAAACAACTTTGTTTGAATGTGTTTGACTTTCATTTGACTCAAATAGCTTTATTTGATTGTGTTTGACTTTCATATGATACAATTAGCTTTGTAGAACGTATTTGACTTTCATTTGATTCAAATAGCTTTATTTGAATGTGTTTGACTTTAATTTGATTCAATTAGCTTTGTAGAATGTATTTTACTGTCATTTGATTCAAATAGCTTTGTTTAAATGTGTTTGAATTTCATTTAATTCAATTTGCTTTGTAGAATGCATTTCACTTTCATTTGATTTATATAGCTTTATTTGAATGTGTTTGACTTTCATTTAAATTAAAAAGCTTTTTTTGAATGTGTTTGACTTTCATTTGATTTAAAAGGCTTTGTTTGAATGTGTTTGACTTTCATTTGATTCAATTAGCTTTGTAGAATGTATTTTACTTTTATTTTATTTATTTAGCTTTGTTTAAATTTGTTTGACTCTTATTTGATTAAAATAGCTTTGTTTGAATGTGTTTGACTTTCATTTGATTCAATTAGCTTTGTAGAATGTATTTGACTCTCATTTTATTGATATAGCTTTATTTGAATGTGTTTGACTTTCATTTGATTCAATTAGCTTTGTAGAATGTGTTTGACTTTTATTTGATTCGAAATCTTTGTTTGAATGTGTTAGACTTTCATTTGATTCAATTAGCTTTGTTTGAATGTGTTTGACTTTAATTTAATTCAATTAGCTTTGTAGAATGTATTAGACTTTTATTTGATTTAACTAGCTTTGTTTTAATGTATTTGACTTTCATTTGATTCAAATAGCTTTGTTTGAATGTGTTTGACTTTCATTTGATTCAAATAGCTTTGTTTGAATGTGTTTGACTTTCATTTGATTCAATTAGCTTTGTAGAATGTAATTGACTTTCATTCGATTAAAATAGCTTTGTTTGAATGTGCTTGACTTTCATTTGATTCAATTAGCTTTGTTTGAATGTGTTTGACTTTCATTTGATTCAAATAGCTTTGTTTGAATGTGTTTGAATTTCATTTGATTCAATTAGCTTTGTAGAATGTATTTGACTCTCATTTGATTCAAATAGCTTTGTTTGAATGCGTTTAACTTTCTATTGATTCAATTAGCTTTGTAGAATACATTTCACTTTAATTTAATTTAAACAACTTTGTTTGAATATGTTTGACTTTCATTTGACTCAAATAGCTTTATTTGATTGCGTTTGACTTTCATATGATACAATTAGCTTTGTAGAACGTATTTGACTTTCATTTGATTCAAATAGCTTTATTTGAATGTGTTTGACTTTAATTTGATTCAATTAGCTTTGTAGAATGTATTTGACTTTCATTTGAGTCAAATAACTTTGTTTGACTATGTTTGACTTTCATTTGTTTCAATTTGCTTTGTAGAATGTATTTGACTTTCATTTTCTTCAAATAGCTTTGTTTGAATGTGTTTGACTTTCATTTGATTCAATTAGCTTTGTAGAATGTATTTTACTGTCATTTGATTCAAATAGCTTTGTTTAAATGTGTTTGCATTTCATTTAATTCAATTTGCTTTGTAGAATGCATTTCACTTTAATTTGATTTATATAGCTTTGTTTGAATGTGTTTGACTTTCATTTAAATTAAAAAGCTTTTTTTGAATGTGTTTGACTTTCATTTGATTTAAAAGGCTTTGTTTGAATGTGTTTGACTTTCATTTGATTCAATTAGCTTTGTAGAATGTATTTTACTTTTATTTGATTTATTTAGCTTTGTTTAAATTTGTTTGACTCTTATTTGATTCAAATAGCTTTGTTTGAATGTGTTTGACTTTCATTTGATTCAATTAGCTTTGTAGAATGTATTTGACTCTCATTTTATTGAAATAGCTTTATTTGAATGTGTTTGACTTTCATTTGATTCAATTAGCTTTGTAGAATGTGTTTGACTTTTATTTGATTCGAAATCTTTGTTTGAATGTGTTAGACTTTCATTTGATTCAATTAGCTTTGTTTGAATGTGTTTGACTTTAATTTAATTCAATTAGCTTTGTAGAATGTATTAGACTTTTATTTGATTTAACTAGCTTTGTTTTAATGTATTTGACTTTCATTTGATTCAAATAGCTTTGTTTGAATGTGTTTGACTTTCATTTGATTCAAATAGCTTTGTTTGAATGTGTTTGACTTTCATTTGATTCAATTAGCTTTGTAGAATGTAATTGACTTTCATTCGATTAAAATAGCTTTGTTTGAATGTGCTTGACTTTCATTTGATTCAATTAGCTTTGTTTGAATGTGTTTGACTTTCATTTGATTCAAATAGCTTTGTTTGAATGTGTTTGAATTTCATTTGATTCAATTAGCTTTGTAGAATGTATTTGACTCTCATTTGATTCAAATAGCTTTGTTTGAATGCGTTTAACTTTCTATTGATTCAATTAGCTTTGTAGAATACATTTCACTTTAATTTAATTTAAACAACTTTGTTTGAATATGTTTGACTTTCATTTGACTCAAATAGCTTTATTTGATTGCGTTTGACTTTCATATGATACAATTAGCTTTGTAGAACGTATTTGACTTTCATTTGATTCAAATAGCTTTATTTGAATGTGTTTGACTTTAATTTGATTCAATTAGCTTTGTAGAATGTATTTGACTTTCATTTGAGTCAAATAACTTTGTTTGACTATGTTTGACTTTCATTTGTTTCAATTTGCTTTGTAGAATGTATTTGACTTTCATTTTCTTCAAATAGCTTTGTTTGAATGTGTTTGACTTTCATTTGATTCAATTAGCTTTGTAGAATGTATTTTACTGTCATTTGATTCAAATAGCTTTGTTTAAATGTGTTTGCATTTCATTTAATTCAATTTGCTTTGTAGAATGCATTTCACTTTAATTTGATTTATATAGCTTTGTTTGAATGTGTTTGACTTTCATTTAAATTAAAAAGCTTTTTTTGAATGTGTTTGACTTTCATTTGATTTAAAAGGCTTTGTTTGAATGTGTTTGACTTTCATTTGATTCAATTAGCTTTGTAGAATGTATTTTACTTTTATTTGATTTATTTAGCTTTGTTTAAATTTGTTTGACTCTTATTTGATTCAAATAGCTTTGTTTGAATGTGTTTGACTTTCATTTGATTCAATTAGCTTTGTAGAATGTATTTGACTCTCATTTTATTGAAATAGCTTTATTTGAATGTGTTTGACTTTCATTTGATTCAATTAGCTTTGTAGAATGTGTTTGACTTTTATTTGATTCGAAATCTTTGTTTGAATGTGTTAGACTTTCATTTGATTCAATTAGCTTTGTTTGAATGTGTTTGACTTTAATTTAATTCAATTAGCTTTGTAGAATGTATTAGACTTTTATTTGATTTAACTAGCTTTGTTTTAATGTATTTGACTTTCATTTGATTCAAATAGCTTTGTTTGAATGTGTTTGACTTTCATTTGATTCAAATAGCTTTGTTTGAATGTGTTTGACTTTCATTTGATTCAATTAGCTTTGTAGAATGTAATTGACTTTCATTCGATTAAAATAGCTTTGTTTGAATGTGCTTGACTTTCATTTGATTCAATTAGCTTTGTTTGAATGTGTTTGACTTTCATTTGATTCAAATAGCTTTGTTTGAATGTGTTTGAATTTCATTTGATTCAATTAGCTTTGTAGAATGTATTTGACTCTCATTTGATTCAAATAGCTTTGTTTGAATGCGTTTAACTTTCTATTGATTCAATTAGCTTTGTAGAATACATTTCACTTTAATTTAATTTAAACAACTTTGTTTGAATATGTTTGACTTTCATTTGACTCAAATAGCTTTATTTGATTGCGTTTGACTTTCATATGATACAATTAGCTTTGTAGAACGTATTTGACTTTCATTTGATTCAAATAGCTTTATTTGAATGTGTTTGACTTTAATTTGATTCAATTAGCTTTGTAGAATGTATTTGACTTTCATTTGAGTCAAATAACTTTGTTTGACTATGTTTGACTTTCATTTGTTTCAATTTGCTTTGTAGAATGTATTTGACTTTCATTTTCTTCAAATAGCTTTGTTTGAATGTGTTTGACTTTCATTTGTTTCAATTAGCTTTGTAGAATGTATTTTACTGTCATTTGATTCAAATAGCTTTGTTTAAATTTGTTTGAATTTCATTTAATTCAATTTGCTTTGTAGAATGCATTTCACTTTAATTTGATTTATATAGCTTTGTTTGAATGTGTTTGACTTTCATTTAAATTAAAAAGCTTTTTTTGAATGTGTTTGACTTTCATTTGATTTAAAAGGATTTGTTTGAATGTGTTTGACTTTCATTTGATTCAATTAGCTTTGTAGAATGTATTTTACTTTTATTTGATTTATTTAGCTTTGTTTAAATTTGTTTGACTCTTATTTGATTCAAATAGCTTTGTTTGAATGTGTTTGACTTTCATTTGATTCAATTAGCTTTGTAGAATGTATTTGACTCTCATTTTATTGAAATAGCTTTATTTGTATGTGTTTGACTTTCATTTGATTCAATTAGCTTTGTAGAATGTGTTTGACTTTTATTTGATTCGAAATCTTTGTTTGAATGTGTTAGACTTTCATTTGATTCAATTAGCTTTGTTTGAATGTGGTTGACTTTAATTTAATTCAATTAGCTTTGTAGAATGTATTAGACTTTTATTTGATTTAACTAGCTTTGTTTTAATGTATTTGACTTTCATTTGATTCAAATAGCTTTGTTTGAATGTGTTTGACTTTCATTTGATTCAAATAGCTTTGTTTGAATGTGTTTGACTTTCATTTGATTCAATTAGCTTTGTAGAATGTAATTGACTTTCATTCGATTAAAATAGCTTTGTTTGAATGTGCTTGACTTTCATTTGATTCAATTAGCTTTGTTTGAATGTGTTTGACTTTCATTTGATTCAAATAGCTTTGTTTGAATGTGTTTGAATTTCATTTGGTTCAATTAGCTTTGTAGAATGTATTTGACTCTCATTTGATTCAAATAGCTTTGTTTGAATGCGTTTAACTTTCATTTGATTCAATTAGCTTTGTAGAATACATTTCACTTTAATTTAATTTAAACAACTTTGTTTGAATATGTTTGACTTTCATTTGACTCAAATAGCTTTATTTGATTGCGTTTGACTTTCATTTGATTCAATTTGCTTTGTTGAATGTATTTGAATTTCATTTGATTCAAATAGCTTTATTTGAATGTGTTTGACTTTAATTTGATTCAATTAGCTTTGTAGAATGTATTTGACTTTCATTTGAGTCAAATAACTTTGTTTGACTATGTTTGACTTTCATTTGTTTCAATTTGCTTTGTAGAATGTATTTGACTTTCATTTTCTTCAAATAGCTTTGTTTGAATGTGTTTGAATTTCATTTAATTCAATTTGCTTTGTAGAATGCATTTCACTTTCATTTGATTTATATAGCTTTGTTTGAATGTGTTTGACTTTCATTTAAATTAAAAAGCTTTTTTTGAATGTCTTTGACTTTCATTTGATTTAAAAGGCTTTGTTTGAATGTGTTTGACTTTCATTTGATTCAATAAGCTTTGTAGAATGTATTTTACTTTTATTTGATTTATTTAGCTTTGTTTAAATTTGTTTAACTCTTATTTGATTCAAATAGCTTTGTTTGAATGTGTTTGACTTTCATTTGATTCAATTAGCTTTGTAGAATGTATTTGACTTTCATTTTATTGAAATAGCTTTATTTGAATGTGTTTGACTTTCATTTGATTCGAAATCTTTGTTTGAATGTGTTTGACTTTCATTTGATTCAATTAGCTTTGTTTGAATGTGTTTGACTTTAATTTAATTCAATTAGCTTTGTAGAATGTATTAGACTTTTATTTGATTTAATTAGCTTTGTTTTAATGTATTTGACTTTCATTTGATTCAAATAGCTTTGTTTGAATGTGTTTGACTTTCATTTGATTCAAATAGCTTTGTTTGAATGTGTTTGACTTTCATTTGATTCAATTAGCTTTGTAGAATGTAATTGACTTTCATTCGATTAAAATAGCTTTGTTTGAATGTGCTTGACTTTCATTTGATTCAATTAGCTTTGTTTGAATGTGTTTGACTTTCATTTGATTCAAATAGCTTTGTTTGAATGTGATTGACTTTCATTTGATTCAATTAGCTTTGTAGAATGTATTTGAATTTCACTTGATTCGAAAGCTTTGTTTGAATGTGTTTGACTTTCATTAAATTCAATTAGCTTATTTTGAATGTGTTTGACTTTATTTTAATTCAATTAGCATTGTAGAATATATTTGACTTCCATTTGATTCAATTAGCTTTTTTTGAATGTGTTTGAATGTGTTTGAATTTCATTTGATTCAATTAGCTTTGTAGAATGTATTTGACTCTCATTTGATTCAAATAGCTTTGTTTGAATGCGTTTAACTTTCATTTGATTCAATTAGCTTTGTTGAATACATTTCACTTTAATTTAATTTAAACAACTTTGTTTGCATGTGTTTGATTTTCATTTGACTCAAATAGCTTTATTTGATTACGTTTGACTTTCATATTATACAATTAGCTTTGTAGAACGTATTTGACTTTCATTTGATTCAAATAGCTTTATTTGAATGTGTTTGACTTTAATTTGATTCAATTAGCTTTGTAGAATGTATTTGACTTTCATTTGAGTCAAATAACTTTGTTTGACTATGTTTGACTTTCATTTGTTTCAATTTGCTTTGTAAAATGTATTTGACTTTCATTTTCTTCAAATAGCTTTGTTTGAATGTGTTTGACTTTCATTTGATTCAATTAGCTTTGTAGAATGTATTTGACTTTCATTTGATTCAAATAGCTTTGTTTGAATGTATTTGACTTTCATTTGATTCAATTAGCTTTGTAGAATGTATTTTACTGTCATTTGATTCAAATAGCTTTGTTTGAATGTGTTTGAATTTCATTTAATTCAATTTGCTTTGTAGAATGCATTTCACTTTCATTTGATTTATATAGCTTTGTTTGAATGTGTTTGACTTTCATTTAAATTAAAAAGCTTTTTTTGAATGTGTTTGACTTTCATTTGATTTAAAAGGCTTTGTTTGAATGTGTTTGACTTTCATTTGATTCAATTAGCTTTGTAGAATGTATTTGACTTTTATTTGATTTAATTAGATTTGTTTGAATGTTTTTGACTCTCATTTAATTCAAATAGCTTTATTTGAATGTGTTTGACTTTCATTTGATTCAATTAGCTTTGTAGAATGTATTTGACTTTTATTTGATTCGAAATCTTTGTTTGAATGTGTTTGACTTTCATTTGATTCAGTTAGCTTTGTTTGAATGTGTTTGACTTTAATTTAATTCAATTAGCTTTGTAGAATGTATTAGACTTTTATTTGATTTAATTAGCTTTGTTTTAATGTATTTGACTTTCATTTGATTCAAATAGCTTTGTTTGAATGTGTTTGACTTTCATTTGATTCAAATAGCTTTGTTTGAATGTGTTTGACTTTCATTTGGTTCAATTAGCTTTGTAGAATGTAATTGACTTTCATTCGATTAAAATAGCTTTGTTTGAATGTGCTTGACTTTCATTTGATTCAATTAGCTTTGTTTGAATGTGTTTGACTTTCATTTGATTCAAATAGCTTTGTTTGAATGTGTTTGACTTTCATTTGATTCAATTAGCTTTGTAGAATGTATTTGACTTTCATTTGAGTCAAATAACTTTGTTTGACTGTGTTTGACTTTCATTTGTTTCAATATGCTTTGTAGAATGTATTTGACTTTCATTTTCTTCAAATAGCTTTGTTTGAATGTGTTTGACTTTCATTTGATTCAATTAGCTTTGTTTGAATGTGTATGACTTTCATTTGATTCAATTAGCTTTGTTTGAATGTGCTTGACTTTCATTTGATTCAATTAGCTTTGTTTGAATGTGTTTGACTTTCATTTGATTCCATTAGCTTTGTTGAATGTATTTGACTTTCATTTCATTCAATTAGCTTTGTTTGAATGTGTTTGACTATCATTTGATTCAAATAGCTTTCTTTGAATGAGTTTAACTTTCATTTGATTCAATTAGCTTTGAAGAATACATTTCACTTTCATTTAATTTAAACAACTTTGTTTCAATGTGTTTGACTTTCATTTGACTCAAATCGCTTTATTTAATAGCGTTTGACTTTCATTTGATACAATTAGCTTTGTAAAACATATTTGACTTTCATTTGATTCAAATAGCTTTATTTGAATGTGTTTGACTTTCATTTGATTCAATTAGCTTTGTTTGAATGTGTTTCACTTTCATTTGATTCAATTAGCTTTGTAGAATGCATTTCACTTTCATTTGATTCAAATAGCTTTGTTTGAATGTGTTTGAATTTCATTTGATACAATTAGCTTTGTAGAATGTAAATGACTGTCATTTGATTCAAATAGCTTTGTTTGAATGTGTTTGACTTTCATTTGATTCAATTAGCTTAGTAAAATGTATTTGACTTTCATTTGATTCAAATAGCTTTGTTTGAATGTGTTTGACTTTCATTTGATTCAATTATCTTTGTAGAATGTATTCGACTTTCATTTGATTAAAATAGCTTTGTTTGAATGTGTTTGACTTTCATTTGATTTAATTTGCTTTGTTTGAATGTGTTTCACTTTCATTTGATTTAATTAGCTTTGTTTGAATGTATTTGACTCTCATTTGATTCAAATAGCTTTGTTTGAATGTGTTTAACTTTCATTTGATTCAATTAGCTTTGTAGAATGCATTTAACTTTCATTTGATTTAAATAACTTTGTTTGAATGCATTTGACTTTCATTTGATTCAAATAGCTTTATTTGAATGTGTTTGACTTTCATTTGATACAATTAGCTTTGGTGAACGTATTTGACATTCATTTGATTAAAATAGCTTTGTTTGAATATGTTTGACTTTCATTTGATTCAATTAGCTTTGTTTGAATGTGTTTGACTTTCATTTGATTCAATTAGGTTTTTAAAATGTATTTGACTGTCATTTGATTCAAATAGCTTTGTTTGAATGTGTTTGACTTTCATTTAATTCAATTAGCTTAGTAGAATGTATTTGACTTTCATTTGATTCAATTAGCTTTGTAGAATGTATTTGACTTTCACTTGGTTCGAAAGCTTTGTTTGAATGTGATTGACTTTAATTTAATTATATTAGCTTATTTTGAATGTGTTTTACTTTAATTTAATTCGATTAGCTTATTTTGAATTAACTTATTTAATTCAATTAGCTTTGTAGAATGTATTTGACTTCCATTTGATTCAATTAGCTTTTGTTTGAATGTGTTTGACTTTTATATGATTCAATTTGCTTTGTAGAATGTATTTGACTTTTATTTGATTTAATTAGCTTTGTTTGAATGTGTTTGACTTTTATTAGATTTAAAAGGCTTTGTTTGAATGTGTTTGACTTTCATTTGATTCAATTAGCTTTGTAGAATGTATTTTATTTTTATTTGATTTAATTAGCTTTGTTTGAATTTATTTGACTCTCCTTTGATTCAAATAGCTTTGTTTGAATGTGTTTGTCTTTCATTTGATTCAATTAGCTTTGTAGAATGTATTTGACTTTCATTTGATACAATTAGCTTTGTAGAATGTAAATGACTGTCATTTGATTCAAATAGCTTTGTTTGAATGTGTTTGACTTTCATTTGATTCAATTAGCTTAGTAAAATGTATTTGACTTTCATTTGATTCAAATAGCTTTGTTTGAATGTGTTTGACTTTCATTTGATTCAATTATCTTTGTAGAATGTATTCGACTTTCATTTGATTAAAATAGCTTTGTTTGAATGTGTTTGACTTTCATTTGATTTAATTTGCTTTGTTTGAATGTGTTTCACTTTCATTTGATTTAATTAGCTTTGTTTGAATGTATTTGACTCTCATTTGATTCAAATAGCTTTGTTTGAATGTGTTTAACTTTCATTTGATTCAATTAGCTTTGTAGAATGCATTTAACTTTCATTTGATTTAAATAACTGTGTTTGAATGCGTTTGACTTTCATTTGATTCAAATAGCTTTATTTGAATGTGTTTGACTTTCATTTGATACAATTAGCTTTGGTGAACGTATTTGACATTCATTTGATTAAAATAGCTTTGTTTGAATATGTTTGACTTTCATTTGATTCAATTAGCTTTGTTTGAATGTGTTTGACTTTCATTTGATTCAATTAGGTTTTTAAAATGTATTTGACTGTCATTTGATTCAAATAGCTTTGTTTGAATGTGTTTGACTTTCATTTAATTCAATTAGCTTAGTAGAATGTATTTGACTTTCATTTGATTCAATTAGCTTTGTAGAATGTATTTGACTTTCACTTGGTTCGAAAGCTTTGTTTGAATGTGATTGACTTTAATTTAATTATATTAGCTTATTTTGAATGTGTTTTACTTTAATTTAATTCGATTAGCTTATTTTGAATTAACTTATTTAATTCAATTAGCTTTGTAGAATGTATTTGACTTCCATTTGATTCAATTAGCTTTTGTTTGAATGTGTTTGACTTTTATATGATTCAATTTGCTTTGTAGAATGTATTTGACTTTTATTTGATTTACTTAGCTTTGTTTGAATGTGTTTGACTTTTATTAGATTTAAAAGGCTTTGTTTGAATGTGTTTGACTTTCATTTGATTCAATTAGCTTTGTAGAATGTATTTTATTTTTATTTGATTTAATTAGCTTTGTTTGAATTTATTTGACTCTCCTTTGATTCAAATAGCTTTGTTTGAATGTGTTTGTCTTTCATTTGATTCAATTAGCTTTGTAGAATGTATTTGACTTTCATTTGATACAATTAGCTTTGTGGAATGTAAATGACTGTCATTTGATTCAAATAGCTTTGTTTGAATGTGTTTGACTTTCATTTGATTCAATTAGCTTAGTAGAATGTATTTGACTTTCATTTGATTCAAATAGCTTTGTTTGAATGTGTTTGACTTTCATTTGTTTCAATTAGCTTTGTAGAATGTATATGACTTTCACTTAATTCGAAAGCTTTATTTGAATGTGTTTCACTTTCTTTAAATTCAATTAGCTTTTTTTGAATGTGTTTGACTTTAATTTAATTCAATTAGCTTTGTAGAATGTATTTGACTTCCATTTGATTCAATTAGCTTTGTTTGAATGTATTTGACTTTTATATGATTCAATTAGCTTTGTAGAATGTATTTGACTTTTATTTGATATAATTAGCTTTGTTTGAATGTGTTTGACTTTCATTTGATTCAATTAGCTTTGTAGAATGTATTTTACTTTTATTTGATTTAATTAGCTTTGTTTGAATTTATTTGACTCTCCTTTGATTCAAATAGCTTTGTTTGAATGTGTTTGACTTTCATTTGATTCAATTAGCTTTGTAGAATGTATTTGACTTTCATTTCATTCAAATAGCTTTATTTGAATGTGTTTGACTTTCATTTGATTCAATTAGCTTTGTAGAATGTATTTGACTTTCATTTTATTCAAAATCTTTGTTTGAATGTGTTTGACTTTCATTTGATTCAATTAGCTTTGTTTGAATGTGTTTGACTTTAATTTAATTCAATTAGCTTTGTAGAATGTATTAGACTTTTATTTGATTTAATTAGCTTTGTTTTAATGTATTTGACTTTCATTCGATTAAAATAGCTTGATTTGAATGTGTTTGACTTTCATTTGATTCAATTAGCTTTGTTTGAATGTGTTTCACTTTCATTTGATTCAATTAGCTTTGTAGAATGCATTTCACTTTCATTTGATTCAAATAGCTTTGTTTGAATGTGTTTGAATTTCATTTGATACAATAAGCTTTGTAGAATGTATTTGACATCCATTTGATTCAATTAGCTTTGTTGAATGTATTTGACTCTCATTTGATTCAATTAGCTTTGTTTGAATGTGTTTGACTTTCATTTGATTCAATTAGCTTTGTAGAATGTATTTGACTCTCATTTGATTCAAATAGCTTTGTTTGAATGCGTTTAACTTTCATTTGATTCAATTAGCTTTGTAGAGTACATTTCACTTTAATTTTATTTAAACAACTTTGTTTGAATGTGTTTGACTTTCATTTGACTCAAATAGCTTTATTTGATTGCGTTTGACTTTCATATGATACAATTAGCTTTGTAGAACGTATTTGACTTTCATTTGATTCAAATAGCTTTGTAGAATGTGTTTGACTTTCATTTAAATTAAAAAGCTTTTTTTTGAATGTGTTTGACTTTCATTTGATTTAAAAGGCTTTGTTTGAATGTGTTTGACTTTCATTTGATTCAATTAGCTTTGTAGAATGTATTTTACTTTTATTTGATTAAATTAGCTTTGTTTAAATTTATTTGACTCTCATTTGATTCAAATAGCTTTGTTTGAATGTGTTTGACTTTCATTTGATTCAATTAGCTTTGTAGAATGTATTTGACTTTCATTTGATTGAAATAGCTTTATTTGAATGTGTTTGACTTCATTTGATTCAATTAGCTTTGTAGAATGTATTTGACTTTCATTTGATTCGAAATCTTTGTTTGAATGTGTTTGACTTTCATTTGATTCAATTAGCTTTGTAGAGTACATTTCACTTTAATTTTATTTAAACAACTTTGTTTGAATGTGTTTGACTTTCATTTGACTCAAATAGCTTTATTTGATTGCGTTTGACTTTCATATGATACAATTAGCTTTGTAGAACGTATTTGACTTTCATTTGATTCAAATAGCTTTGTAGAATGTGTATGACTTTCATTTAAATTAAAAAGCTTTTTTTGAATGTGTTTGACTTTCATTTGATTTAAAAGGCTTTGTTTGAATGTGTTTGACTTTCATTTGATTCAATTAGCTTTGTAGAATGTATTTTACTTTTATTTGATTTAATTAGCTTAGTTTAAATTTATTTGACTCTCATTTGATTCAAATAGCTTTGTTTGAATGTGTTTGACTTTCATTTGATTCAATTAGCTTTGTAGAATGTATTTGACTTTCATTTCATTCAAATAGCTTTATTTAAATGTGTTTGACTTTCATTTGATTCAATTAGCTTTGTAGAATGTATTTGACTTTCATTTGATTCGAAATCTTTGTTTGAATGTGTTTGACTTTCATTTGATTGAATTAGCTTTGTTTGAATGTGTTTGAGTTTAATTTAATTCAATTAGCTTTGTAGAATGTATTTGACTTTTATTTGATTTAATTAGCTTTGTTTTAATGTATTTGACTCTCATTTGATTCAAATAGCTTTGTTTGAATGTGTTTGACTTTCATTTGATTCAAATAGCTTTGTTTGAATGTGTTTGACTTTCATTTGATTCAATTAGCTTTGTAGAATGTAATTGACTTTCATTCGATTAAAATAGCTTTGTTTGAATGTGCTTGACTTTCATTTGATTCAATTAGCTTTGTTTAAATGTGTTTGACTTTCATTTGATTCAATTAGCTTTGTTGAATGTATTTGACTTTTATTTGATTCAATTAGCTTTGTTTAAATGTGTTTGACTTTCATTTGATTCAAATAGCTTTGTTTGAATGCGTTTAACTTTCATTTTATTCAATTAGCTTTGAAGAATACATTTCACTTTCATTTAATTTAAACAACTTTGTTTGAATGTGTTTGACTTTCATTTGACTCAAATAGCTTTATTTGATTGCGTTTGACTTTCATTTGATTCAATTAGCTTTGTTTGAATGTGTTTCACTTTCTTTTGATTCAATTAGCTTTGTAGAATGCATTTCACATTCATTTGATTCAAATAGCTTTGTTTAAATGTGTTTGACTTTCATTTGATACAATTAGCTTTGTAGAATGTAAATGACTGTCATTTGATTCAAATAGCTTTGTTTGAATGTGTTTGACTTTCATTTGATTCAATTAGTTTAGTAGAATGTATTTGACTTTCATTTGATTCAATTAGCTTTGTTTGAATGTATTTGACTTTTATATGATTCAATTAGCTTTGTAGAATGTATTTGACTTTCATTTGATTTATATAGCTTTGTTTGAATGTGTTTGACTTTCATTTAAATTAAAAAGCTTTTTTTTAATGTGTTTGACTTTCATTTGATTTAAAAGGCTTTGTTTGAATGTGTTTGACTTTCATTTGATTCAATTAGCTTTGTAGAATGTATTTAACTTTTATTTGATTTAATTAGCTTTGTTTAAATTTATTTGACTCTCATTTGATTCAAATAGCTTTGTTGAATGTATTTGACTCTCATTTGATTCAATTAGCTTTGTTTGAATGTGTTTGACATTTATTTGATTCAATGAGCTTTGTAGAATGTATTTGACTTTCATTTGATTCGAAATCTTTGTTTGAATGTGTTTGACTTACATTTGATTCAATTAGCTTTGTTTGAATGTGTTTGACTTTAATTTAATTCAATTAGCTTTGTAGAATGTATTAGACTTTTATTAGATTTAATTAGCTTTGTTTTAATGTATTTGACTCTCATTTGATTCAAATAGCTTTGTTTGAATGTGTTTGACTTTCATTTGATTCAAATAGCTTTGTTTGAATGTGTTTGACTTTCATTTTATTCAATTAGCTTTGTAGAATGTATTTGACTTTCATTTGATTCAAATAGCTTTGTTTGAATGTGTTTGACTTTCATTTGATTCAATTAGCTTTGTAGAATGTATTTTACTGTCATTTAATTCAAATAGCTTTGTTTGAATGTGTTTGAATTTCATTTAATTCAATTTGCTTTGTAGAATACATTTAACTTTAATTTAATTAAAACAACTTTGTTTGAATGTGTTTGACTTTCATTTGACTCAAATAGCTTTATTTAATTGCGTTTGACTTTCATATGATACAATTAGCTTTGTAGAACGTATTTGACTTTTATTGGATTCAAATACCTTTGTAGAATGTGTTTGACTTTCATTTAAATTAAAAAGCTTTTTTTGAATGTGTTTGACTTTCATTTGATTTAAAAGGCTTTGTTTGAATGTGTTTGACTTTCATTTGATTCAATTAGCTTAGTAGAATGTATTTTACTTTTATTTGATTTAATTAGCTTTGTTTAAATTTATTTGACTCTCATTTGATTCAAATAGCTTTGTTTGAATGTGTTTGACTTTCATTTGATTCAATTAGCTTTGTAGAATGTATTTGACTTTCATTTGATTGAAATAGCTTTATTTGAATGTGTTTGACTTTCATTTGATTCAATTAGCTTTGTAGAATGTATTTGACTTTTATTTGATTCAATTAGCTTTGTTTGAATGTGTTTGACTTTCATTTGATTCAATTAGCTTTGTTGAATGTATTTGACTTTCATTTGATTCAATTAGCTTTGTTTGAATGTGTTTGACTTTCATTTGATTCAAATAGCTTTGTTTGAATGCGTTTAACTTTCATTTGATTCAATTAGCTTTGAAGAATACATTTCACTTTCATTTAATTTAAACAACTTTGTTTGAATGTGTTTGATTTTCATTTGACTCAAATAGCTTTATTTGATTGCGTTTGACTTTCATTTGATTCAATTAGCTTTGTTTGAATGTGTTTCACTTTCATTTGATTCAATTATCTTTGTAGAATGCATTTCACATTCATTTGATTCAAATAGCTTTGTTTAAATGTGTTTGACTTTCATTTGATACAATTAGCTTTGTAGAATGTAAATGACTGTCATTTGATTCAAATAGCTTTGTTTGAATGTGTTTGACTTTCATTTGATTTAATTTGTTTAGTAGAATGTATTTGACTTTCATTTGATTCAATTAGCTTTGTTTGAATGTATTCGACTTTTATATGATTCAATTAGCTTTGTAGAATTGACTTTTATTTTATTTAATTAGCTTTGTTTGAATGTGTTTGACTTTCATTTGATTCAATTAGCTTTGTAGAATGTATTTGACTTTCATTTGATTAAAATAGCTTTGTTTGAATGTGTTTGACATTCATTTGATTCAATTAGCTTTGTTGAATGTATTTGACTCTCATTTGATTCAATTAGCTTTGTTTGAATGTGTTTGACTTTCATTTGATTCAATTAGCTTTGTAGAATGTATTTGACTCTCATTTGATTTAAATAGCTTTGTTTGAATGCGTTTAACTTTCATTTGATTCAATTAGCTTTGTAGAGTACATTTCATTTTAATTTAATTTAAACAACTTTGTTTGAATGTGTTTGACTTTCATGTGACTCAAATAGCTTTATTTGATTGCGTTTGACTTTCATATGATACAATTAGCTTTGTAGAACGTATTTGACTTTCATTTGATTCAAATAGCTTTGTTTGAATGTGTTTGACTTTCATTTGATTCAATTAGCTTTGTAGAACGTATTTGACTTTCATTTGATTCAAATAGCTTTGTTTGAATGTGTTTGACTTTCATTTGATTCAATTAGCTTTGTAGAATGTATTTGACCATCATTTGAGTCAAATAACTTTGTTTGACTATGTTTGACTTTCATTTGTTTCAATTTGCTTTGTAGAATGTATTTGACTTTCATTTTCTTAAAATAGCTTTGTTTGAATGTGTTTGACTTTCATTTGATTCAATTAGCTTTGTAGAATGTATTTTACTGTCATTTGATTCAAATAGCTTTGTTTGAATGTGTTTGAATTTCATTTAATTCAATTTGCATTGTAGAATGCATTTCACTTTCATTTGATTTATATAGCTTTGTTTGAATGTGTTTGACTTTCTTTTAAATTAAAAAGCTTTTTTTGAATGTGTTTGACTTTCATTTGATTTAAAAGGCTTTGTTTGAATGTGTTTGACTTTCATTTGATTCAATTAGCTTTGTAAAATGTATTTAACTTTTATTTGATTTAATTAGCTTTGTTTAAATTTATTTGACTCTCATTTGATTCAAATAGCTTTGTTGAATGTATTTGACTCTCATTTGATTCAATTAGCTTTGTTTGAATGTGTTTGACTTTTATTTGATTCAATGAGCTTTGTAGAATGTATTTGACTTTCATTTGATTCGAATTCTTTGTTTGAATGTGTTTGACTTTAATTTGATTCAATTAGCTCTGTTTGAATGTGTTTGGCTTTAATTTAATTCAATTAGCTTTGTAGAATGTATTAGACTTTTATTAGATTTAATTAGCTTTGTTTTAATGTATTTGACTCTCATTTGATTCAAATAGCTTTGTTTGAATGTGTTTGACTTTCATTTGATTCAAATAGCTTTGTTTGAATGTGTTTGACTTTCATTTGATTCAATTAGCTTTGTAGAATGTATTTGACATTCATTTAATTAAAATAGCTTTGTTTGAATGTGTTTGACTTTCATTTGATTCAATTAGCTTTGTTTGAATGTCTTTGACTTTCATTTGATTCAATTAGCTTTGTTTGAATGTCTTTGACTTTTATTTGATTCAATTAGCTTTGTAGAATGTATTTGACTTTCATTTGATTCAAATAGGTTTGTTTGAATGTCTTTGACTTTCATTTGATTCAATGAGCTTTATAGAATGTTTTTTACTGTCATTTGATTCAAGTAGCTTTGTTTGAATGTGTTTGAATTTCATTTAATTCAATTTGCTTTGTAGAATGCATTTCACTTTCATTTGATTTATATAGCTTTGTTTGAATGTGTTTGACTTTCATTTGAATTAAAAAGCTTTTTTTGAATGTGTTTGACTTTCATTTGATTTAAAAGGCTTTGTTTGAATGTGTTTGACTTTCATTTGATTCAATTAGCTTTGTAGAATGTATTTTACTTTTATTTGATTTAATTAGCTTTGTTTAAATTTAATTGACTCTCATTTGATTCAAATAGCTTTGTTTGAATGTGTTTGACTTTCATTTGATTCAATTAGCTTTGTAGAATGTATTTGACTTTCATTTGATTGAAATAGCTTTATTTGAATGTATTTTACTTTCATTTGATTTAAAAGGCTTTGTTTGAATGTGTTTGACTTTCATTTGATTCAATTAGCTTTGTAGAATGTATTTAACTTTTACTTGATTTAATTAGCTTTGTTTAAATTTATTTGACTCTCATTTGATTCAAATAGCTTTGTTGAATGTATTTGACTCTCATTTGATTCAATTAGCTTTGTTTGAATGTGTTTGACTTTCATTTGATTCAAATAGCTTTGTAGAATGGATTTACTTTCATTTGATTCAAATAGCTTTGTTTGAATGTGTTTGACTTTCATTTGATACAATTAGCTTTGTAGAATGTATTTTACTGTCATTTGATTCAAATAGCTTTGTTTGAATTTGTTTGAATTTCATTTAATTCGATTTGCTTTGTAGAATGCATTTCACTTTTATTTGATTTATATAGCTTTGTTTGAATGTGTTTGACTTTCATTTAAATTAAAAAGCTTTTTTTGAATGTGTTTGACTTTCATTTGATTTAAACGGCTTTGTTTGAATGTGTTTGACTTTCTTTTGATTCAATTAGCTTTGTAGAATGTATTTTACTTTTATTTGATTTAATTAGCTTTGTTTAAATTTATTTGACTCTCATTTGATACAAATAGCTTTGTTTGAATGTGTTTGACTTTTATTTGATTCAATTAGCTTTGTAGAATGTATTTGACTTTCATTTGATTGAAATAGCTTTATTTGAATGTATTTTACTTTCATTTGATTTAAAAGGCTTTGTTTGAATGTGTTTGACTTTCATTTGATTCAATTAGCTTTGTAGAATGTATTTAACTTTTACTTGATTTAATTAGCTTTGTTTAAATTTATTTGACTCTCATTTGATTCAAATAGCTTTGTTGAATGTATTTGACTCTCATTTGATTCAATTAGCTTTGTTTGAATGTGTTTGACTTTTATTTGATTCAATGAGCTTTGTAGAATGTATTTGACTTTCATTTGATTCGAAATCTTTGTTTGAATGTGTTTGACTTTCATTTGATTCAATTAGCTTTGTTTGAATGTGTTTGACTTTAATTTAATTCAATTAGCTTTGTAGAATGTATTAGACTTTTATTAGATTTAATTAGCTTTGTTTTAATGTATTTGACTCTCATTTGATTCAAATAGCTTTGTTTGAATGTGTTTGACTTTCATTTGATTCAAATAGCTTTATTTAAATGTGTTTGACTTTCATTTGATTCAATTAGCTTTGTAGAATGTATTTGACATTCATTTAATTAAAATATCTTTGTTTGAATGTGTTTGACTTTCATTTGATTCAATTAGCTTTGTTTGAATGTCTTTCACTTTCATTTGATTCAATTAGCTTTGTAGAATGTATTTGACTTTCATTTGATTCAAATAGCTTTGTTTGAATGTGTTTGACTTTCATTTGATTCAATTAGCTTTGTAGAATGTTTTTTACTGTCATTTGATTCAAATAGCTTTGTTTAATTGTGTTTGAATTTCATTTAATTCAATTCGCTTTGTAGAATGCATTTCACTTTCATTTGATTTATATAGCTTTGTTTGAATGTGTTTGACTTTCATTTGAATTAAAAAGCTTTTTTTGAATGTGTTTGACTTTCATTTTATTTAAAAGGCTTTGTTTGAATGTGTTTGACTTTCATTTGATTCAATTAGCTTTGTAGAATGTATTTTACTTTTATTTGATTTAATTAGCTTTGTTTAAATTTATTTTACTCTCATTTGATTCAAATAGCTTTGTTTGAATGTGTTTGACTTTCATTTGATTCAATTAGCTTTGTAGAATGTATTTGACTTTCATTTGATTGAAATAGCTTTATTTGAATGTGTTTGACTTTCATTTGATTCAATTAGCTTTGTAGAATGTATTTGACTTTCATTTGATTCGAAATCTTTGTTTGAATGTGTTTGACTTTCATTTGATTCAATTAGCTTTGTTTGAATGTGTTTGAGTTTAATTTAATTCAATTAGCTTTGTAGAATGTATTAGACTTTTATTTGATTTAATTAGCTTTGTTTGAATGTATTTGACTCTCATTTGATTCAAATAGCTTTGTTTGAATGTGTTTGACTTTCATTTGACTCAAATAGCTTTATTTGATTGCGTTCGACTTTCATATGATACAATTAGCTTTGTAGAACGTATTTGACTTTCATTTGATTCAAATAGCTTTGTTTGAATGTGTTTGACTTTCATTTGATTCAATTAGCTTTGTAGAATGTATTTGACTTTCATTTGAGTCAAATAACTTTGTTTGACTATGTTTGACTTTCATTTGTTTCAATTTTCTTTGTAAAATGTATTTGACTCTCATTTTCTTCAAATAGCTTTGTTTGAATGTGTTTGACTTTCATTTTATTCAATTAGCTTTGTAGAATGTATTTGACTTTCATTTGATTCAAATAGCTTTGTTTGAATGTGTTTGACTTTCATTGGATTCAATTAGCTTTGTAGAATGTAATTGACTTTCATTCGATTAAAATAGCTTTGTTTGAATGTGCTTGACTTTCATTTGATTCAATTAGCTTTGTTTGAATGTCTTTGACTTTCATTTGATTCAATTAGCTTTGTTGAATGCATTTGACTTTCATTTGATTCAATTAGCTTTGTTTGAATGTGTTTGACTTTCATTTGACTCAAATAGTTTTATTTGATTGCGTTTGACTTTCATTTGATTCAATTAACTTTGTAGAACGTATTTGACTTTCATTTGATTCAAATAGCTTTATTTAAATGTGTTTGACTTTCATTTGATTCAATTAGTTTTGTTTGAATGTGTTTCACTTTCATTTGATTCAATTAGCTTTGTAGAATGCATTTCACTTTCATTTGATTCAAATAGCTTTGTTTGAATGTGTTTGACTTTCATTTGATACAATTAGCTTTGTAGAATGTATTTGACTGTCATTTGATTCAAATAGCTTTGTTTGAATGTGTTTCACTTTCATTTGATTCAATTAGCTTTGTAGAATGTATTTGACTTTCATTTGATTCAAATAGCTTTGTTTGAATGTGTTTGACTTTCATTTGTTTCAATTAGCTTTGTAGAATGTATTTGACATTCATTTTATTAAAATAGCTTTGTTTGAATGTGTTTGACTTTCATTTGATTCAATTAGCTTTGTTTGAATGTATTTGACTTTCATTTGAGTCAAATAACTTTGTTTGACTATGTTTGACTTTCATTTGTTTCAATTTGCTTTGTAGAATGTATTTGACTTTCATTTTCTTCAAATAGCTTTGTTTGAATGTGTTTGACTTTCATTTGATTCAATTAGCTTTGTAGAATGTATTTTACTGTCATTTGATTCAAATAGCTTTGTTTAAATGTGTTTGAATTTCATTTAATTCAATTTGCTTTGTAGAATGCATTTCACTTTAATTTGATTTATATAGCTTTGTTTGAATGTGTTTGACTTTCATTTAAATTAAAAAGCTTTTTTTGAATGTGTTTGACTTTCATTTGATTTAAAAGGCTTTGTTTGAATGTGTTTGACTTTCATTTGATTCAATTAGCTTTGTAGAATGTATTTTACTTTTATTTGATTTATTTAGCTTTGTTTAAATTTGTTTGACTCTTATTTGATTCAAATAGCTTTGTTTGAATGTGTTTGACTTTCATTTGATTCAATTAGCTTTGTAGAATGTATTTGACTCTCATTTTATTGAAATAGCTTTATTTGAATGTGTTTGACTTTCATTTGATTCAATTAGCTTTGTAGAATGTGTTTGACTTTTATTTGATTCGAAATCTTTGTTTGAATGTGTTAGACTTTCATTTGATTCAATTAGCTTTGTTTGAATGTGTTTGACTTTAATTTAATTCAATTAGCTTTGTAGAATGTATTAGACTTTTATTTGATTTAACTAGCTTTGTTTTAATGTATTTGACTTTCATTTGATTCAAATAGCTTTGTTTGAATGTGTTTGACTTTCATTTGATTCAAATAGCTTTGTTTGAATGTGTTTGACTTTCATTTGATTCAATTAGCTTTGTAGAGTACATTTCACTTTAATTTTATTTAAACAACTTTGTTTGAATGTGTTTGACTTTCATTTGAC
Source organism: Chenopodium quinoa (assembly GCF_001683475.1). Lineage (NCBI taxonomy): Eukaryota > Viridiplantae > Streptophyta > Magnoliopsida > Caryophyllales > Amaranthaceae > Chenopodium > Chenopodium quinoa. The sequence goes on from NW_018745181.1 coordinate 27,226, forward strand.
TCAAATAGCTTTATTTGATTGCGTTTGACTTTCATATGATACAATTAGCTTTGTAGAACGTATTTGACTTTCATTTGATTCAAATAGCTTTGTAGAATGTGTATGACTTTCATTTAAATTAAAAAGCTTTTTTTGAATGTGTTTGACTTTCATTTGATTTAAAAGGCTTTGTTTGAATGTGTTTGACTTTCATTTGATTCAATTAGCTTTGTAGAATGTATTTTACTTTTATTTGATTTAATTAGCTTAGTTTAAATTTATTTGACTCTCATTTGATTCAAATAGCTTTGTTTGAATGTGTTTGACTTTCATTTGATTCAATTAGCTTTGTAGAATGTATTTGACTTTCATTTCATTCAAATAGCTTTATTTGAATGTGTTTGACTTTCATTTGATTCAATTAGCTTTGTAGAATGTATTTGACTTTCATTTGATTCGAAATCTTTGTTTGAATGTGTTTGACTTTCATTTGATTCAATTAGCTTTGTTTGAATGTGTTTGAGTTTAATTTAATTCAATTAGCTTTGTAGAATGTATTTGACTTTTATTTGATTTAATTAGCTTTGTTTTAATGTATTTGACTCTCATTTGATTCAAATAGCTTTGTTTGAAAGTGTTTGACTTTCATTTAATTCAAATAGCTTTGTTTGAATGTGTTTGACTTTCATTTGATTCAATTAGCTTTGTAGAATGTAATTGACTTTCATTCGATTAAAATAGCTTTGTTTGAATGTGCTTGACTTTCATTTGATTCAATTAGCTTTGTTTGAATGTGTTTGACTTTCATTTGATTCAATTAGCTTTGTTGAATGTATTTGACTTTTATTTGATTCAATTAGCTTTGTTTAAATGTGTTTGACTTTCATTTGATTCAAATAGCTTTGTTTGAATGCGTTTAACTTTCATTTGATTCAATTAGCTTTGAAGAATACATTTCACTTTCATTTAATTTAAACAACTTTGTTTGAATGTGTTTGACTTTCATTTGACTCAAATAGCTTTATTTGATTGCGTTTGACTTTCATTTGATTCAATTAGCTTTGTATGAATGTGTTTCACTTTCTTTTGATTCAATTAGCTTTGTAGAATGCATTTCACATTCATTTGATTCAAATAGCTTTGTTTAAATGTGTTTGACTTTCATTTGATACAATTAGCTTTGTAGAATGTAAATGACTGTCATTTGATTCAAATAGCTTTGTTTGAATGTGTTTGACTTTCATTTGATTCAATTAGTTTAGTAGAATGTATTTGACTTTCATTTGATTCAATTAGCTTTGTTTGAATGTATTTGACTTTTATATGATTCAATTAGCTTTGTAGAATGTATTTCACTTTCATTTGATTTATATAGCTTTGTTTGAATGTGTTTGACTTTCATTTAAATTAAAAAGCTTTTTTTTAATGTGTTTGACTTTCATTTGATTTAAAAGGCTTTGTTTGAATGTGTTTGACTTTCATTTGATTCAATTAGCTTTGTAGAATGTATTTAACTTTTATTTGATTTAATTAGCTTTGTTTAAATTTATTTGACTCTCATTTGATTCAAATAGCTTTGTTGAATGTATTTGACTCTCATTTGATTCAATTAGCTTTGTTTGAATGTGTTTGACATTTATTTGATTCAATGAGCTTTGTAGAATGTATTTGACTTTCATTGGATTCGAAATCTTTGTTTGAATGTGTTTGACTTTCATTTGATTCAATTAGCTTTGTTTGAATGTGTTTGACTTTAATTTAATTCAATTAGCTTTGTAGAATGTATTAGACTTTTATTAGATTTAATTAGCTTTGTTTTAATGTATTTGACTCTCATTTGATTCAAATAGCTTTGTTTGAATGTGTTTGACTTTCATTTGATTCAAATAGCTTTGTTTGAATGTGTTTGACTTTCATTTTATTCAATTAGCTTTGTAGAATGTATTTGACTTTCATTTGATTCAAATAGCTTTGTTTGAATGTGTTTGACTTTCATTTGATTCAATTAGCTTTGTAGAATGTATTTTACTGTCATTTGATTCAAATGGCTTTGTTTGAATGTGTTTGAATTTCATTTAATTCAATTTGCTTTGTAGAATACATTTAACTTTAATTTAATTTAAACAACTTTGTTTGAATGTGTTTGACTTTCATTTGACTCAAATAGCTTTATTTAATTGCGTTTGACTTTCATATGATACAATTAGCTTTGTAGAACGTATTTGACTTTTATTGGATTCAAATACCTTTGTAGAATGTGTTTGACTTTCATTTAAATTAAAAAGCTTTTTTTGAATGTGTTTGACTTTCATTTGATTTAAAAGGCTTTGTTTGAATGTGTTTGACTTTCATTTGATTCAATTAGCTTAGTAGAATGTATTTTACTTTTATTTGATTTAATTAGCTTTGTTTAAATTTATTTGACTCTCATTTGATTCAAATAGCTTTGTTTGAATGTGTTTGACTTTCATTTGATTCAATTAGCTTTGTAGAATGTATTTGACTTTCATTTGATTGAAATAGCTTTATTTGAATGTGTTTGACTTTCATTTGATTCAATTAGCTTTGTAGAATGTATTTGACTTTTATTTGATTCAATTAGCTTTGTTTGAATGTGTTTGACTTTCATTTGATTCAATTAGCTTTGTTGAATGTATTTGACTTTCATTTGATTCAATTAGCTTTGTTTGAATGTGTTTGACTTTCATTTGATTCAAATAGCTTTGTTAATATGCGTTTAACTTTCATTTGATTCAATTAGCTTTGAAGAATACATTTCACTTTCATTTAATTTAAACAACTTTGTTTGAATGTGTTTGATTTTCATTTGACTCAAATAGCTTTATTTGATTGCGTTTGACTTTCATTTGATTCAATTAACTTTGTTTGAATGTGTTTCACTTTCATTTGATTCAATTATCTTTGTAGAATGCATTTCACATTCATTTGATTCAAATAGCTTTGTTTAAATGTGTTTGACTTTCATTTGATACAATTAGCTTTGTAGAATGTAAATGACTGTCATTTGATTCAAATAGCTTTGTTTGAATGTGTTTGACTTTCATTTGATTTAATTAGTTTAGTAGAATGTATTTGACTTTCATTTGATTCAATTAGCTTTGTTTGAATGTATTCGACTTTTATATGATTCAATTAGCTTTGTAGAATTGACTTTTATTTTATTTAATTAGCTTTGTTTGAATGTGTTTGACTTTCATTTGATTCAATTAGCTTTGTAGAATGTATTTGACTTTCATTTGATTAAAATAGCTTTGTTTGAATGTGTTTGACATTCATTGGATTCAATTAGCTTTGTTGAATGTATTTGACTCTCATTTGATTCAATTAGCTTTGTTTGAATGTGTTTGACTTTCATTTGATTCAATTAGCTTTGTAGAATGTATTTGACTCTCATTTGATTTAAATAGCTTTGTTTGAATGCGTTTAACTTTCATTTGATTCAATTAGCTTTGTAGAGTACATTTCATTTTAATTTAATTTAAACAACTTTGTTTGAATGTGTTTGACTTTCATGTGACTCAAATAGCTTTATTTGATTGCGTTTGACTTTCATATGATACAATTAGCTTTGTAGAACGTATTTGACTTTCATTTGATTCAAATAGCTTTGTTTGAATGTGTTTGACTTTCATTTGATTCAATTAGCTTTGTAGAATGTATTTGACCATCATTTGAGTCAAATAACTTTGTTTGACTATGTTTGACTTTCATTTGTTTCAATTTGCTTTGTAGAATGTATTTGACTTTCATTTTCTTAAAATAGCTTTGTTTGAATGTGTTTGACTTTCATTTGATTCAATTAGCTTTGTAGAATGTATTTTACTGTCATTTGATTCAAATAGCTTTGTTTGAATGTGTTTGAATTTCATTTAATTCAATTTGCATTGTAGAATGCATTTCACTTTCATTTGATTTATATAGCTTTGTTTGAATGTGTTTGACTTTCTTTTAAATTAAAAAGCTTTTTTTGAATGTGTTTGACTTTCATTTGATTTAAAAGGCTTTGTTTGAATGTGTTTGACTTTCATTTGATTCAATTAGCTTTGTAAAATGTATTTAACTTTTATTTGATTTAATTAGCTTTGTTTAAATTTATTTGACTCTCATTTGATTCAAATAGCTTTGTTGAATGTATTTGACTCTCATTTGATTCAATTAGCTTTGTTTGAATGTGTTTGACTTTTATTTGATTCAATGAGCTTTGTAGAATGTATTTGACTTTCATTTGATTCGAAATCTTTGTTTGAATGTGTTTGACTTTAATTTGATTCAATTAGCTCTGTTTGAATGTGTTTGGCTTTAATTTAATTCAATTAGCTTTGTAGAATGTATTAGACTTTTATTAGATTTAATTAGCTTTGTTTTAATGTATTTGACTCTCATTTGATTCAAATAGCTTTGTTTGAATGTGTTTGACTTTCATTTGATTCAAATAGCTTTGTTTGAATGTGTTTGACTTTCATTTGATTCAATTAGCTTTGTAGAATGTATTTGACATTCATTTAATTAAAATAGCTTTGTTTGAATGTGTTTGACTTTCATTTGATTCAATTAGCTTTGTTTGAATGTCTTTGACTTTCATTTGATTCAATTAGCTTTGTTTGAATGTCTTTGACTTTTATTTGATTCAATTAGCTTTGTAGAATGTATTTGACTTTCATTTGATTCAAATAGGTTTGTTTGAATGTCTTTGACTTTCATTTGATTCAATTAGCTTTATAGAATGTTTTTTACTGTCATTTGATTCAAGTAGCTTTGTTTGAATGTGTTTGAATTTCATTTAATTCAATTTGCTTTGTAGAATGCATTTCACTTTCATTTGATTTATATAGCTTTGTTTGAATGTGTTTGACTTTCATTTGAATTAAAAAGCTTTTTTTGAATGTGTTTGACTTTCATTTGATTTAAAAGGCTTTGTTTGAATGTGTTTGACTTTCATTTGATTCAATTAGCTTTGTAGAATGTATTTTACTTTTATTTGATTTAATTAGCTTTGTTTAAATTTAATTGACTCTCATTTGATTCAAATAGCTTTGTTTGAATGTGTTTGACTTTCATTTGATTCAATTAGCTTTGTAGAATGTATTTGACTTTCATTTGATTGAAATAGCTTTATTTGAATGTATTTTACTTTCATTTGATTTAAAAGGCTTTGTTTGAATGTGTTTGACTTTCATTTGATTCAATTAGCTTTGTAGAATGTATTTAACTTTTACTTGATTTAATTAGCTTTGTTTAAATTTATTTGACTCTCATTTGATTCAAATAGCTTTGTTGAATGTATTTGACTCTCATTTGATTCAATTAGCTTTGTTTGAATGTGTTTGACTTTCATTTGATTCAAATAGCTTTGTAGAATGGATTTACTTTCATTTGATTCAAATAGCTTTGTTTGAATGTGTTTGACTTTCATTTGATACAATTAGCTTTGTAGAATGTATTTTACTGTCATTTGATTCAAATAGCTTTGTTTGAATTTGTTTGAATTTCATTTAATTCGATTTGCTTTGTAGAATGCATTTCACTTTTATTTGATTTATATAGCTTTGTTTGAATGTGTTTGACTTTCATTTAAATTAAAAAGCTTTTTTTGAATGTGTTTGACTTTCATTTGATTTAAACGGCTTTGTTTGAATGTGTTTGACTTTCTTTTGATTCAATTAGCTTTGTAGAATGTATTTTACTTTTATTTGATTTAATTAGCTTTGTTTAAATTTATTTGACTCTCATTTGATACAAATAGCTTTGTTTGAATGTGTTTGACTTTTATTTGATTCAATTAGCTTTGTAGAATGTATTTGACTTTCATTTGATTGAAATAGCTTTATTTGAATGTATTTTACTTTCATTTGATTTAAAAGGCTTTGTTTGAATGTGTTTGACTTTCATTTGATTCAATTAGCTTTGTAGAATGTATTTAACTTTTACTTGATTTAATTAGCTTTGTTTAAATTTATTTGACTCTCATTTGATTCAAATAGCTTTGTTGAATGTATTTGACTCTCATTTGATTCAATTAGCTTTGTTTGAATGTGTTTGACTTTTATTTGATTCAATGAGCTTTGTAGAATGTATTTGACTTTCATTTGATTCGAAATCTTTGTTTGAATGTGTTTGACTTTCATTTGATTCAATTAGCTTTGTTTGAATGTGTTTGACTTTAATTTAATTCAATTAGCTTTGTAGAATGTATTAGACTTTTATTAGATTTAATTAGCTTTGTTTTAATGTATTTGACTCTCATTTGATTCAAATAGCTTTGTTTGAATGTGTTTGACTTTCATTTGATTCAAATAGCTTTATTTGAATGTGTTTGACTTTCATTTGATTCAATTAGCTTTGTAGAATGTATTTGACATTCATTTAATTAAAATATCTTTGTTTGAATGTGTTTGACTTTCATTTGATTCAATTAGCTTTGTTTGAATGTCTTTCACTTTCATTTGATTCAATTAGCTTTGTAGAATGTATTTGACTTTCATTTGATTCAAATAGCTTTGTTTGAATGTGTTTGACTTTCATTTGATTCAATTAGCTTTGTAGAATGTTTTTTACTGTCATTTGATTCAAATAGCTTTGTTTAATTGTGTTTGAATTTCATTTAATTCAATTTGCTTTGTAGAATGCATTTCACTTTCATTTGATTTATATAGCTTTGTTTGAATGTGTTTGACTTTCATTTGAATTAAAAAGCTTTTTTTGAATGTGTTTGACTTTCATTTTATTTAAAAGGCTTTGTTTGAATGTGTTTGACTTTCATTTGATTCAATTAGCTTTGTAGAATGTATTTTACTTTTATTTGATTTAATTAGCTTTGTTTAAATTTATTTTACTCTCATTTGATTCAAATAGCTTTGTTTGAATGTGTTTGACTTTCATTTGATTCAATTAGCTTTGTAGAATGTATTTGACTTTCATTTGATTGAAATAGCTTTATTTGAATGTGTTTGACTTTCATTTGATTCAATTAGCTTTGTAGAATGTATTTGACTTTCATTTGATTCGAAATCTTTGTTTGAATGTGTTTGACTTTCATTTGATTCAATTAGCTTTGTTTGAATGTGTTTGAGTTTAATTTAATTCAATTAGCTTTGTAGAATGTATTAGACTTTTATTTGATTTAATTAGCTTTGTTTGAATGTATTTGACTCTCATTTGATTCAAATAGCTTTGTTTGAATGTGTTTGACTTTCATTTGACTCAAATAGCTTTATTTGATTGCGTTCGACTTTCATATGATACAATTAGCTTTGTAGAACGTATTTGACTTTCATTTGATTCAAATAGCTTTGTTTGAATGTGTTTGACTTTCATTTGATTCAATTAGCTTTGTAGAATGTATTTTACTTTTATTTGATTTAATTAGCTTTGTTTAAATTTATTTGACTCTCATTTGATTCAAATAGCTTTGTTTGAATGCGTTTCACTTTCATTTGATTCAATTAGCTTTGTAGAATACATTTCACTTTCATTTAATTTAAACAACTTTGTTTGAATGTGTTTGACTTTAATTTGACTCAAATAGCTTTATTTGATTGTGTTTGACTTTCATTTGATACAATTAGCTTTGTAGAACGTATTTGACTTTCATTTGATTCAAATAGCTTTGTTTGAATGTGTTTGACTTTCATTTGATTCAATTAGCTTTGTAGAATGTATTTGACTTTCATTTGAGTCAAATAACTTTGTTTGACTGTGTTTGACTTTCATTTGTTTCAATTTGCTTTGTAGAATGTATTTGACTTTCATTTTCTTCAAATCGCTTTGTTTGAATGTGTTTGACTTTCATTTGATTCAATTAGCTTTGTAGAATGTATTTGACATTCATTTAATTAAAATAGCTTTGTTTGAATGTGTTTGACTTTCATTTGATTCAATTAGCTTTGTTTGAATGTCTTTGACATTCATTTAATTAAAATAGCTTTGTTTGAATGTGTTTGACTTTCATTTGATTCAATTAGCTTTGTTTGACTATGTTTGACTTTCATTTGTTTCAATTTTCTTTGTAAAATGTATTTGACTCTCATTTTCTTCAAATAGCTTTGTTTGAATGTGTTTGACTTTCATTTTATTCAATTAGCTTTGTAGAATGTAATTGACTTTCATTCGATTAAAATAGCTTTGTTTGAATGTGCTTGACTTTCATTTGATTCAATTAGCTTTGTTTGAATGTCTTTGACTTTCATTTGATTCAATTAGCTTTGTTGAATGTATTTGACTTTCATTTCATTCAATTAGCTTTGTTTGAATGTGTTTGACTTTCATTTGACTCAAATAGTTTTATTTGATTGCGTTTGACTTTCATTTGATTCAATTGACTTTGTAGAACGTATTTGACTTTCATTTGATTCAAATAGCTTTATTTGAATGTGTTTGACTTTCATTTGATTCAATTAGTTTTTTTTGAATGTGTTTAACTTTCATTTGATTCAATTAGCTTTGTAGAATGCATTTCACTTTCATTTGATTCAAATAGCTTTGTTTGAATGTGTTTGACTTTCATTTGATACAATTAGCTTTGTAGAATGTATTTGACTGTCATTTGATTCAAATAGCTTTGTTTGAATGTGTTTCACTTTCATTTGATTCAATTAGCTTTGTAGAATGTATTTGACTTTCATTTGATTCAAATAGCTTTGTTTGAATGTGTTTGACTTTCATTTGTTTCAATTAGCTTTGTAGAATGTATTTGACATTCATTTTATTAAAATAGCTTTGTTTGAATGTGTTTGACTTTCATTTGATTCAATTAGCTTTGTTTGAATGTGTTTGACTTTCATTCGATTCAATTAGCTTTGTAGAATGTATTTGACTTTCATTTGTTCAAATAGCTTTGTTTGAATGTGTTTGATTTTCAATTGATTCAATTACCTTTGTAGAATGTGTTTGACTGTCATTTGATTCAAATAGCTTTGTTTGAATGTGTTTGAATTTCATTTAGATCAATTTGCTTTGTAGAATGCATTTCACTTTCATTTGATTTATATAGCTTTGTTTGAATGTGTTTGACTTTCATTTAAATTAAAAAGCTTTTTTTTGAATGTGTTTGACTTTCATTTGATTTAAAAGGCTTTGTTTGAATGTGTTTGACTTTCATTTGATTCAATTAGCTTTGTAGAATGTATTTTACTTTTATTTGATTTAATTAGCTTTGTTTGAATTTATTTGACTCTCCTTTGATTCAAATAGCTTTGTTTGAATGTTTTTGACTTTTATTTGATTCAATTAGCTTTGTAGAATGTATTTGACTTTCATTTGATTCAAATAGCTTTATTTGAATGTGTTTGACTTTCATTTGATTCAATTAGCTTTGTAGAATGTATTTGACTTTCATTTGATTCTAAATCTTTGTTTGAATGTGTTTGACTTTCATTTGATTCAATTAGCTTTGTTTGAATGTGTTTGACTTCAATTTAATTCAATTAGCTTTGTAGAATGTATTAGACTTTTACTTGATTTAATTAGCTTTGTTTTAATGTAGTTGACTCTCATTTGATTCAAATAGCAATGGTAGAATGTATTTGACTTTCATTTGATTAAAATAGCTTTGTTTGAATGTGCTTGACTTTCATTTGATTCAATTAGCTTTGTTTGAATGTGTTTGACTTTCATTTGATTCAATTAGCTTTGTAGAATGTATTTGACTCTCATTTGATTCAAATAGATTTGTTTGAATGCGTTTAACTTTCATTTGATTCAATTAGCTTTGTAGAATACATTTCACTTTAATTTAATTTAAACAACTTTGTTTAAATGTGTTTGACTTTCATTTGACTCAAATAGCTTTATTTGATTGCGTTTGACTTTCATATGATACAATTAGCTTTGTAGAACGTATTTGACTTTCATTTGATTCAAATAGCTTTGTTTGAATGTGTTTGACTTTCTTTTGATTCAATTAGCTTTGTTTGAATGTCTTTGACTTTCATTTGATTCAATTAGCTTTGTTTTAATGTATTTGACTCTCATTTGATTCAAATAGCTTTGTTTGAATGTGTTTGACTTTCATTTGATTCAAATAGCTTTGTTTGAATGTGTTTGACTTTCATTTGATTCAATTAGCTTTGTAGAATGTATTTGACATTCATTTAATTAAAATAGCTTTGTTTGAATGTGTTTGACTTTCATTTGATTCAATTAGCTTTGTTTGAATGTCTTTGACTTTCATTTGATTCAATTAGCTTTGTTTGAATGTCTTTGACTTTCATTTGATTCAATTAGCTTTGTAGAATGTATTTCACTTTCATTTGATTCAAATAGCTTTGTTTGAATGTGTTTGACTTTCATTTGATTCAATTAGCTTTGTAGAATGTTTTTTACTGTCATTTGATTCAAATAGCTTTATTTGAATGCGTTTAACTTTCATTTGATTCAATTAGCTTTGTAGAATGTATTTGACTTTCATTTGAATCAAATAACTTTGTTTGAATGTGTTTGCCTTTAATTTGACTCAAATAGCTTTATTTGATTGTGTTTGACTTTCATTTGATACAATTAGCTTTGTAGAACGTATTTGACTTTCATTTGATTCAAATAGCTTTGTTTGAATGTGTTTGACTTTCATTTGATTCGATTAGCTTTGTAGAATGTATTTGACTTTCATTTGAGTCAAATAACTTTGTTTGACTGTGTTTGACTTTCATTTGTTTCAATTTGCTTTGTAGAATGTATTTGACTTTCATTTTCTTCAAATAGCTTTGTTTGAATGTGTTTGACTTTCATTTGATTCAATTAGCTTTGTAGAATGTATTTGACTTTCATTTGATTGAAATAGCTTTATTTGAATGTGTTTGACTTTCATTTGATTCAATTAGCTTTGTAGAATGTATTTGACTTTCATTTGATTCGAAATTTTTGTTTGAATGTGTTTGACTTTCATTTGATTCAATTAGCTTTGTTAAAATGTGTTTGACTTTAATTTAATTCAATTAGCTTTGTAGAATGTATTAGACTTTTATTTTATTTAATTAGCTTTGTTTGAATGTATTTGACTCTCATTTGATTCAAATAGCTTTGTTTGAATGTGTTTGACTTTCATTTGACTCAAATAGCTTTATTTGATTGCGTTGGACTTTCATATGATACAATTAGCTTTGTAGAACGTATTTGACTTTCATTTGATTCAAATAGCTTTGTTTGAATGTGTTTGACTTTCATTTGATTCAATTAGCTTTGTAGAATGTATTTGACTTTCATTTGAGTCAAATAACTTTGTTTGACTATGTTTGACTTTCATTTGTTTCAATTTGCTTTGTAAAATGTATTTGACTCTCATTTTCTTCAAATAGCTTTGTTTGAATGTGTTTGACTTTTATTTTATTCAATTAGCTTTGTAGAATGTATTTGACTTTCATTTGATTCAAATAGCTTTGTTTGAATGTGTTTGACTTACATTTGATTCAATTAGCTTTGTAGAATGTAATTGACTTTCATTCCATTAAAATAGCTTTGTTTGAATGAGCTTGACTTTCATTTGATTCAATTAGCTTTGTTTGAATGTCTTTGACTTTCATTTGATTCAATTAGCTTTGTTGAATGTATTTGACTTTCATTGGATTCAATTAGCTTTGTTTGGATGTGTTTGACTTTCATTTGACTCAAATAGTTTTATTTGATTGCGTTTGACTTTCATTTGATACAATTAGCTTTGTAAAACGTATTTGACTTTCATTTGATTCAAATAGCTTTATTTGAATGTGTTTGACTTTCATTTGATTCAATTAGTTTTGTTTGAATGTGTTTCACTTTCATTTGATTCAATTAGCTTTGTAGAATGCATTTCACTTTCATTTGATTCAAATAGCTTTGTATGAATGTGTTTGACTTTCATTTGATACAATTAGCTTTGTAGAATGTATTTGACTGTCATTTGATTCAAATAGCTTTGTTTGAATGTGTTTCACTTTAATTTGATTCAATTAGCTTAGTAGAATGTATTTGACTTTCATTTGATTCAAATAGCTTTGTTTGAATGTGTTTGACTTTCATTTGTTTCAATTAGCTTTGTAGAATGTATTTGACATTCATTTTATTAAAATAGCTTTGTTTGAATGTGTTTGACTTTCATTTGATTCAATTAGCTTTGTTTGAATGTGTTTGACTTTCATTCGATTCAATTAGCTTTGTAGAATGTATTTGACTTTCATTTGATTCAAATAGCTTTGTTTGAATGTGTTTGATTTTCAATTGATTCAATTACCTTTGTAGAATGTGTTTGACTGTCATTTGATTCAAATAGCTTTGTTTGAATGTGTTTGAATTTCATTTAGATCAATTTGCTTTGTAGAATGCATTTCACTTTCATTTGATTTATATAGCTTTTTTTGAATGTGTTTGACTTTCATTTAAATTAAAAAGCTTTTTTTGAATGTGTTTGACTTTCATTTGATTTAAAAGGCTTTGTTTGAATGTGTTTGACTTTCATTTGATTCAATTAGCTTTGTAGAATGTATTTTACTTTTATTTGATTTAATTAGCTTTGTTTGAATTTATTTGACTCTCCTTTGATTCAAATAGCTTTGTTTGAATGTGTTTGACTTTTATTTGATTCAATTAGCTTTGTAGAATGTATTTGACTTTCATTTGATTCAAATAGCTTTATTTGAATGTATTTGACATTCATTTGATTCAATTAGCTTTGTAGAATGTATTTGACTTTCATTTGATTCTAAATCTTTGTTTGAATGTGTTTGACTTTCATTTGATTCAATTAGCTTTGTTTGAATGTGTTTGACTTTAATTTAATTCAATTAGCTTTGTAGAATGTATTAGACTTTTACTTGATTTAATTAGCTTTGTTTTAATGTATTTGACTCTCATTTGATTCAAATAGCAATGGTAGAATGTATTTGACTTTCATTTGATTAAAATAGCTTTGTTTGAATGTGCTTGACTTTCATTTGATTCAATTAGCTTTGTTTGAATGTGTTTGACTTTCATTTGATTCAATTAGCTTTGTAGAATGTATTTGACTCTCATTTGATTCAAATAGCTTTGTTTGAATGCGTTTAACTTTCATTTGAATCAATTACCTTTGTAGAATACATTTCACTTTAATTTAATTTAAACAACTTTGTTTAAATGTGTTTGATTTTCATTTGACTCAAATAGCTTTATTTGATTGCGTTTGACTTTCATATGATACAATTAGCTTTGTATAACGTATTTGACTTTCATTTGATTCAAATAGCTTTGTTTGAATGTGTTTGACCTTCATTTGATTCAATTAGCTTTGTTTGAATGTCTTTGACTTTCATTTGATTCAATTAGCTTTGTTGAATGTATTTGACTTTCATTTGATTCAATTAGCTTTGTTTGAATGTGTTTGACTTTCATTTGATTCAATTAGCTTTGTTTGAATGTGTTTGACTTTAATTTAATTCAATTAGCTCTGTAGAATGTATTAGACTTTTACTTGATTTAATTAGCTTTGTTTTAATGTATTTGACTCTCATTTGATTCAAATAGCATTGGTAGAATGTATTTGACTTTCATTTGATTAAAATAGCTTTGTTTGAATGTGCTTGACTTTCATTTGATTCAATTAGCTTTGTTTGAATGTGTTTGACTTTCATTTGATTCAATTAGCTTTGTAGAATGTATTTGACTCTCATTTGATTCAAATAGCTTTGTTTGAATGCGTTTAACTTTCATTTGATTCAATTAGCTTGTAGAATACATTTCACTTTAATTTAATTTAAACAACTTTGTTTAAATGTGTTGACTTTCATTTGACTCAAATAGCTTTATTTGATTGCGTTTGACTTTCATATGATACAATTAGCTTTGTAGAACGTATTTGACTTTCATTTGATTCAAATAGCTTTGTTTGAATGTGTTTGACTTTCTTTTGATTCAATTAGCTTTGTTTGAATGTCTTTGACTTTCATTTGATTCAATTAGCTTTGTTGAATGTATTTGACTTTCATTTGATTCAATTAGCTTTGTTTGAATGTGTTTGACTTTCATTTGATTCAAATAGCTTTGTTTGAATGCGTTTAACTTTCATTTGATTCAATTAGCTTTGAAGAATACATTTCACTTTCATTTAATTTAAACAACTTTGTTTGAATGTGTTTGACTTTCATTTGACTCAAATAGTTTTATTTGATTGCGTTTGACTTTCATTTGATACAATTAGTTTGTAGAACGTATTTGACTTTCATTTCATTCAAATAGCTTTATTTGAATGTGTTTGACTTTCATTTGATTCAATTAGTTTTGTTTGAATGTATTTCACTTTCATTTGATTCAATTAGCTTTGTAGAATGCATTTCTCTTTCATTTGATTCAAATAGCTTTGTTTGAATGTGATTGACTTTCATTTGATACAATTAGCTTTGTAGAATGTATTTGACTGTCATTTGATTCAAATAGCTTTGTTTGAATGTGTTTGAATTTCATTTATTTCAATTAACTTTGTAGAATGCATTTCACTTTCATTTGATTTATATAGCTTTGTTTGAATGTGTTTGACTTTCATTTGATTCAATTAGCTTTGTAGAATGTATTTGACATTCATTTAATTTAAATAGATTTGTTTGAATGTGTTTGACTTTCATTTGATTCAATTAGCTTTGTTTGAATGTATTTGACATTCATTTTATTTAAATAGCTTTGTTTGAATGTGTTTGACTTTCATTTGATTAAATTAGCTTTGTTTGAATGTGTTTGACTTTCATTCGATTCAATTAGCTTTGTAGAATGTATTTGACTTTCATTTGATTCAAATAGCTTTGTTTGAATGTGTTTGACTTTCAATTGATTCAATTACCTTTGTAGAATGTGTTTGACTGTCATTTGATTGAAAAAGCTTTGTTTGAATGTGTTTGAATTTCATTTAGATCAATTTGCTTTGTAGAATGCATTTCACTTTCATTTGATTTATATAGCTTTGTTTGAATGTGTTTGACTTTCATTTAAATTAAAAAGCTTTTTTTGAATTTGTTTGACTTTCATTTGATTTAAAAGGCTTTGTTTGAATGTGTTTGACTTTCATTTGATTCAATTAGCTTCGTAGAATGTATTTTACTTTTTTTTTTATTTAATTAGCTTTGTTTGAATTTATTTGACTCTCCTTTGATTCAAATAGCTTTGTTTGAATGTGTTTGACTTTCATTTGATTCAATTAGCTTTGTAGAATGTAATTGACTTTCATTTGATTGAAATAGCTTTATTTGAATGTGTTTGACTTTCATTTGATTCAATTAGCTTTGTAGAATGTATTTGACTTTCATTTGATTCAAAATCTTTGTTTAAATGTGTTTGACTTTCATTTGATTCAATTAGCTTTGTTTGAATGTGTTTGACTTTAATTTAATTTAATTAGCTTCGTAGAATGTATTAGACTTTTACTTGATTTAATTAGCTTTGTTTAAATTTATTTGACTCTCATTTGATTCAAATAGCTTTGTTGAATGTATTTGACTCTCACTTGATTCTATTAGCTATGTTTGAATGTGTTTGACTTTCATTTGATTCAATGAGCTTTGTAGAATGTATTTGACTTTCATTTGATTTGAAATCTTTGTTTGAATGTCTTTGACTTTCATTTGATTCAATTAGCTTTGTTTGAATGTGTTTGACTTTAATTTAATTCAATTAGCTTTGTAGAATGTATTAGACTTTTATTTGATTTAATTAGCTTTGTTTTAATGAATTTGACTCTCATTTGATTCAAATAGCTTTGTTTGAATGTGTTTGACTTTCATTTGATTCAAATAGCTTTGTTTGAATGTGTTTGACTTTCATTTGATTCAAATAGCTTTGTTTGAATGTGTTTGACTTTCATTTGATTCAATTAGCTTTGTAGAATGTATTTGACATTCGTTTAATTAAAATAGCTTTGTTTGAATGTGTTTGACTTTCATTTGATTCAATTAGCTTTGTTTGAATGTCTTTGACTTTCATTTGATTCAATTAGCTTTGTTTGAATGTCTTTGACTTTCATTTGATTCAATTAGCTTTGTAGAATGTATTTGACTTTCATTTGATTCAAATAGCTTTGTTTGAATGTGTTTGACTTTCATTTGATTTAATTACCTTTGTAGAATATTTTTTACTGTCATTTGATTCAAATAGCTTTGTTTGAATGTGTTTGAATTTCATTTAATTCAATTTGCTTTGTAGAATGCATTTCACTTTCATTTGATTTATATAGCTTTGTTTGAATGTGTTTGACTTTCATTTGAATTAAAAAGCTTTTTTTGAATGTGTTTGACTTTCATTTGATTTAAAAGGCTTTGTTTGAATGTGTTTGACTTTCATTTGATTCAATTAGCTTTGTAGAATGTATTTTACTTTAATTTGATTTAATTAGCTTTGTTTAAATTTATTTGACTCTCATTTGATTCAAATAGCTTTGTTTGAATGTGTTTGACTTTCATTTGATTCAATTAGCTTTGTAGAATGTATTTGACTTTCATTTGATTGAAATAGCTTTATTTGAATGTGTTTGACTTTCATTTGATTCAATTAGATTTGTAGAATGTATTTGACTTTCATTTGATTCGAAATCTGTGTTTGAATGTGTTTGACTTTCATTTGATTCAATTAGCTTTGTTTGAATGTGTGTGACTTTAATTTAATTCAATTAGCTTTGTAGAATGTATTAGACTTTTATTTGATTTAATTAGCTTTGTTTTAATGTATTTGACTCTCATTTGATTCAAATAGCTTTGTTTGAATGTGTTTGACTTTCGTTTGATTCAATTAGCTTAGTAGAATGTATTTAACTTTCATTTGATTCAAATAGCTTTGTTTGAATGTGTTTGACTTTCATTTGTTTCAATTAGCTTTGTAGTATGTATTTGACTTTCACTTGATTCGAAAGCTTTATTTGAATGTGTTTTACTTTCTTTAAATTCAATTAGCTTGTTTTGAATGTATTTGACTCTCATTTGATTCAAATAACATTGGTAGAATGTATTTGACTTTTATTTGATTAAAATAGCTTTGTTTCAATGTGCTTGACTTTCATTTGATTCAATTAGCTTTGTTTGAATGTGTTTGACTTTCATTTGATTCAATTAGCTTTGTAGAATGTATTTGACTCTCATTTGATTCAAATAGCTTTGTTTGAATGCGTTTAACTTTCATTTGATTCAATTAGCTTTGTAGAATGTATTTGACTTTCATTTGAATCAAATAACTTTGTTTGAATGTGTTTGACTTTAATTTGACTCAAATAGCTTTATTTGATTGTGTTTGACTTTCATTTGATACAATTAGCTTTGTAGAACGTATTTGACTTTCATTTGATTCAAATAGCTTTGTTTGAATGTGTTTGACTTTCATTTGATTCAATTAGCTTTGTAGAATGTATTTGACTTTCATTTGAGTCAAATAACTTTGTTTGACTGTGTTTGACTTTCATTTGTTTCAATTTGCTTTGTAGAATGTATTTGACTTTCATTTTCTTCAAATCGCTTTGTTTGAATGTGTTTGACTTTCATTTGATTCAATTAGCTTTGTAGAATGTATTTGACATTCATTTAATTAAAATAGCTTTGTTTGAATGTGTTTGACTTTCATTTGATTCAATTAGCTTTGTTTGAATGTCTTTGACTTTCATTTGATTCAATTAGCTTTGTTTGAATGTCTTTGACTTTTATTTGATTCAAATAGCTTTGTTTGAATGTGTTTGACTTTCATTTCATTCAAATAGCTTTGTTTTAATGTGTTTGACTTTCATTTGATTCAATTAGCTTTGTATAATGTATTTTACTGTCATTTGATTCAAATAGCTTTGTTTGAATGTGTTTGAATTTTATTTAATTCAATTTTCTTTGTAGAATGCATTTCACTTTCATTTGATTTATATAGCTTTGTTTGAATGTGTTTGACTTTTATTTGATTCAATTAGCTTTGTTGAATGAATTTAACTTTCATTTGATTCAATTAGCTTTGTTTGAATGTGTTTGACTTTCATTTGATTCAATTAGCTTTGTAGAATGTATTTGACTCTCATTTGATTCAAATAGCTTTGTTTGAAGGCGTTTAACTTTCATTTGATTCAATTATCTTTGTAGAATGCATTTCACTTTCATTTGATTTAAATAACTTTGTTTGAATGCGTTTGACTTTCATTTGATTCAAATAGCTTTATTTGAATGTGTTTGACTTTCATTTGATTCAATTAGCTTTGTAGAATGTATTTGACTTTCATTTAATTCGAAATCTTTGTTTGAATGTGTTTGACTTTCATTTGATTTAATTAGCTTTGTTTGAATGTGTTTGACTTTAATTTAATTCAATTAGCTTTGTAGAATGTATTAGATTTTTATTTGATTTAATTAGGTTTGTTTTAATGTATTTGACTCTCATTTGATTCAAATAACTTTGTTTGAATGTGTTTGACTTTCATTTGATTCAAATAGCTTTGTTTGAATGTGCTTGACTTTCATTTGATTCAATTAGCTTTGTTTGAATGTGTTTGACTTTTATTTGATTCAAATAGCTTTGTAGAATGCATTTCATTTTCATTTGATTCAAATAGCTTTGTTTGAATGTCTTTGACTTTCATTTGATTCAATTAGCTTTGTAGAATGTATTTGACTGTCATTTGATTCAAATAGCTTTGTTTGAATGTGTTTCACTTTCATTTGATTCAATTAGCTTAGTAGAATGTATTTGACTTTCATTTTCTTCAAATAGCTTTGTTTGAATGTGTTTGACTTTCATTTGATTCAATTAGCTTTGTAGAATGTATTTGACATTCATTTAATTAAAATAGCTTTGTTTGAATGTGTTTGACTTTCATTTGATTCAATTAGCTTTGTTTGAATGTCTTTGACTTTCATTTGATTCAATTAGCTTTGTTTGAATGTCATTGACTTTCATTTGATTTAATTAGCTTTGTAGAATGTATTTGACTTTCATTTGATTCAAATAGCTTCGTAGAATGTATTTTACTGTCATTTGATTCAAATAGCTTTGTTTGATTTTGTTTGAATTTCATTTAATTCGATTTGCTTTGTAGAATGCATTTCACTTTTATTTGATTTATATAGCTTTGTTTGAATGTGTTTGACTTTCATTTAAATTAAAAAGCTTTTTTTGAATGTGTTTGAATTTCATTTGATTTAAACGGCTTTGTTTGAATGTGTTTGACTTTCATTTGATTCAATTAGCTTTGTAGAATGTATTTTACTTTTATTTGATTTAATTAGCTTTGTTTAAATTTATTTGACTCTCATTTGATTCAAATAGCTTTGTTTGAATGCGTTTCACTTTCATTTGATTCAATTAGCTTTGTAGAATACATTTCACTTTCATTTAATTTAAACAACTTTGTTTGAATGTGTTTGACTTTAATTTGACTCAAATAGCTTTATTTGATTGTGTTTGACTTTCATTTGATACAATTAGCTTTGTAGAACGTATTTGACTTTCATTTGATTCAAATAGCTTTGTTTGAATGTGTTTGACTTTCATTTGATTCAATTAGCTTTGTAGAATGTATTTGACTTTCATTTGAGTCAAATAACTTTGTTTGACTGTGTTTGACTTTCATTTGTTTCAATTTGCTTTGTAGAATGTATTTGACTTTCATTTTCTTCAAATCGCTTTGTTTGAATGTGTTTGACTTTCATTTGATTCAATTAGCTTTGTAGAATGTATTTGACATTCATTTAATTAAAATAGCTTTGTTTGAATGTGTTTGACTTTCATTTGATTCAATTAGCTTTGTTTGAATGTCTTTGACTTTCATTTGATTCAATTAGCTTTGTTTGAATGTCTTTGACTTTTATTTGATTCAAATAGCTTTGTTTGAATGTGTTTGACTTTCATTTCATTCAAATAGCTTTGTTTGAATGTGTTTGACTTTCATTTGATTCAATTAGCTTTGTAGAATGTATTTTACTGTCATTTGATTCAAATAGCTTTGTTTGAATGTGTTTGAATTTCATTTAATTCAATTTTCTTTGTAGAATGCATTTCACTTTCATTTGATTTATATAGCTTTGTTTGAATGTGTTTGACTTTTATTTGATTCAATTAGCTTTGTTGAATGAATTTAACTTTCATTTGATTCAATTAGCTTTGTTTGAATGTGTTTGACTTTCATTTGATTCAATTAGCTTTGTAGAATGTATTTGACTCTCATTTGATTCAAATAGCTTTGTTTGAAGGCGTTTAACTTTCATTTGATTCAATTATCTTTGTAGAATGCATTTCACTTTCATTTGATTTAAATAACTTTGTTTGAATGCGTTTGACTTTCATTTGATTCAAATAGCTTTATTTGAATGTGTTTGACTTTCATTTGATTCAATTAGCTTTGTAGAATGTATTTGACTTTCATTTAATTCGAAATCTTTGTTTGAATGTGTTTGACTTTCATTTGATTTAATTAGCTTTGTTTGAATGTGTTTGACTTTAATTTAATTCAATTAGCTTTGTAGAATGTATTAGATTTTTATTTGATTTAATTAGGTTTGTTTTAATGTATTTGACTCTCATTTGATTCAAATAACTTTGTTTGAATGTGTTTGACTTTCATTTGATTCAAATAGCTTTGTTTGAATGTGCTTGACTTTTATTTGATTCAAATAGCTTTGTAGAATGCATTTCATTTTCATTTGATTCAAATAGCTTTGTTTGAATGTCTTTGACTTTCATTTGATTCAATTAGCTTTGTAGAATGTATTTGACTGTCATTTGATTCAAATAGCTTTGTTTGAATGTGTTTCACTTTCATTTGATTCAATTAGCTTAGTAGAATGTATTTGACTTTCATTTTCTTCAAATAGTTTTGTTTGAATGTGTTTGACTTTCATTTGATTCAATTAGCTTTGTAGAATGTATTTGACATTCATTTAATTAAAATAGCTTTGTTTGAATGTGTTTGACTTTCATTTGATTCAATTAGCTTTGTTTGAATGTCTTTGACTTTCATTTGATTCAATTAGCTTTGTTTGAATGTCATTGACTTTCATTTGATTTAATTAGCTTTGTAGAATGTATTTGACTTTCATTTGATTCAAATAGCTTCGTAGAATGTATTTTACTGTCATTTGATTCAAATAGCTTTGTTTGAATTTGTTTGAATTTCATTTAATTCGATTTGCTTTGTAGAATGCATTTAACTTTTATTTGATTTATATAGCTTTGTTTGAATGTGTTTGACTTTAATTTAAATTAAAAAGCTTTTTTTGAATGTGTTTGAATTTCATTTGATTTAAACGGCTTTGTTTGAATGTGTTTGACTTTCATTTGATTCAATTAGCTTTGTAGAATGTATTTTACTTTTATTTGATTTAATTAGCTTTGTTTAAATTTATTTGACTCTCATTTGATTCAAATAGCTTTGTTTGAATGTGTTTGACTTTCATTTGATTCAATTAGCTTTGTAGAATGTATTTGACTTTCATTTGATTGAAATAGCTTTATTTGAATGTGTTTGACTTTCATTTGATTCAATTAGCTTTGTAGAATGTATTTGACTTTCATTTGATTCGAAATCTTTGTTTGAATGTGTTTGACTTTCATTTGATTCAATTAGCTTTGTTTGAATGTGTTTGACTTTAATTTAATTCAATTAGCTTTGTAGAATGTATTAGACTTTTATTTGATTTAATTGGCTTTGTTTTAATGTATTTGACTCTCATTTGATTCAAATAGCTTTGTTTGAATGTGTTTGACATTCATTTGATTCAAATAGCTTCGTTTGAATGTGTTTGACTTTCATTTGATTCAATTAGCTTTGTAGAATGTAATTGACTTTCATTCGATTAAAATACCTTTTGTTTGAATGTGCTTGACTTTCATTTGATTCAATTAGCTTTGTTTGAATGTGTTTGACTTTCATTTGATTCAATTAGCTTTGTTGAATGTATTTGACTTTCATTTGATTCAATTAGCTTTGTTTAAATGTGTTTGACTTTCTTTTGATTCAATTAGCTTTGTTTGAATGTGTTTGACTTTCATTTGACTCAAATAGCTTTATTTGATTGCGTTTGACTTTCATTTGATACAATTAGCTTTGTAGAACGTATTTGACTTTCATTTGATTCAAATAGCTTTATTTGAATGTGTTTGACTTTCATTTGATTCAATTAGCTTTGTTTGAATGTGTTTCACTTTCATTTGATTCAATTAGCTTTGTAGAATGCATTTCACTTTCATTTGATTCGAAAGCTTTATTTGAATGTGTTTGACTTTCTTAAAATACAATTAGCTTGTTTTGAATGTGTTTGACTTTAATTTAATTCAATTAGATTTGTAGAATGTATTTGACTTCCATTTGATTCAATTAGCTTTGTTTGAATGTATTTGATTTTTATATGATTCAATAAGCTTTGTAGAATGTATTTAACTTTTGTTTGATTTAATTAGCTTTGTTTGAATGTGTTTGACTTTCATTTGATTTAATTAGCTTTGTAGAATGTATTTGACATTCATTTAATTTAAATAGATTTGTTTGAATGTGTTTGACTTTCATTTGATTCAATTAGCTTTGTTTGAATGTATTTGACATTCATTTTATTAAAATAGCTTTGTTTGAATGTGTTTGACTTTCATTTGATTAAATTAGCTTTGTTTGAATGTGTTTGACTTTCAGTCGATTCAATTAGCTTTGTAGAATGTATTTGACTTTCATTTGATTCAAATAGCTTTGTTTGAATGTGTTTGACTTATATTTGATTCAAATAGCTTTGTTTGAATGTGTTTGACTTTCATTTGATTCAATTAGCTTTGTAGAATGTGTTTTACTGTCATTTGATTCAAATAGCTTTGTTTGAATGTGTTTGAATTTCATTTAATTCAATTTTCTTTGTAGAATGCATTTCACTTTCATTTGATTTATATAGCTTTGTTTGAATGTGTTTGACTTTTATTTGATTCAATTAGCTTTGTTGAATGAATTTAACTTTCATTTGATTCAATTAGCTTTGTTTGAATGTGTTTGACTTTCATTTGATTCAATTAGCTTTGTAGAATGTATTTGACTCTCATTTGATTCAAATAGCTTTGTTTGAAGGCGTTTAACTTTCATTTGATTCAATTATCTTTGTAGAATGCATTTCACTTTCATTTGATTTAAATAACTTTGTTTGAATGCGTTTGACTTTCATTTGATTCAAATAGCTTTATTTGAATGTGTTTGACTTTCATTTGATTCAATTAGCTTTGTAGAATGTATTTGACTTTCATTTAATTCGAAATCTTTGTTTGAATGTGTTTGACTTTCATTTGATTTAATTAGCTTTGTTTGAATGTGTTTGACTTTAATTTAATTCAATTAGCTTTGTAGAATGTATTAGACTTTTATTTGATTTAATTAGGTTTGTTTTAATGTATTTGACTCTCATTTGATTCAAATAGCTTTGTTTGAATGTGTTTGACTTTCATTTGATTCAAATAGCTTTGTTTGAATGTGCTTGACTTTCATTTGATTCAATTAGCTTTGTTTGAATGTGTTTGACTTATTTGATTCAAATAGCTTTGTAGAATGCATTTCATTTTCATTTGATTCAAATAGCTTTGTTTGAATGTCTTTGACTTTCATTTGATTCAATTAGCTTTGTAGAATGTATTTGACTGTCATTTGATTCAAATAGCTTTGTTTGAATGTGTTTCACTTTCATTTGATTCAATTAGCTTAGTAGAATGTATTTGACTTTCATTTTCTTCAAATAGCTTTGTTTGAATGTGTTTGACTTTCATTTGATTCAATTAGCTTTGTAGAATGTATTTGACATTCATTTAATTAAAATAGCTTTGTTTGAATGTGTTTGACTTTCATTTGATTCAATTAGCTTTGTTTGAATGTCTTTGACTTTCATTTGATTCAATTAGCTTTGTTTGAATGTCATTGACTTTCATTTGATTCAATTAGCTATGTAGAATGTATTTGACTTTCATTTGATTCAAATAGCTTCGTAGAATGTATTTTACTGTCATTTGATTCAAATAGCTTTGTTTGAATTTGTTTGAATTTCATTTAATTCGATTTGCTTTGTAGAATGCATTTCACTTTTATTTGATTTATATAGCTTTGTTTGAATGTGTTTGACTTTCATTTAAATTAAAAAGCTTTTTTTGAATGTGTTTGACTTCATTTGATTTAAACGGCTTTGTTTGAATGTGTTTGACTTTCTTTTGATTCAATTAGCTTTGTAGAATGTATTTTACTTTTATTTGATTTAATTAGCTTTATTTAAATTTATTTGACTCTCATTTGATTCAAATAGCTTTGTTTGAATGTGTTTGACTTTCATTTGATTCAATTAGCTTTGTAGAATGTATTTGACTTTCATTTGATTGAAATAGCTTTATTTGAATGTGTTTGACTTTCATTTGATTCAATTAGCTTTGTAGAATGTATTTGACTTTCATTTGATTCGAAATCTTTGTTTGAATGTGTTTGACTTTCATTTGATTCAATGAGCTTTGTTTGAATGTGTTTGACTTTAATTTAATTCAATTAGCTTTGTAGAATGTATTAGACTTTTCTTTGATTTAATTGGCTTTGTTTTAATGTATTTGACTCTCATTTGATTCAAATAGCTTTGTTTGAATGTGTTTGACTTTCATTTGATTCAAATAGCTTTGTTTGAATGTGTTTGACTTTCATTTGATTCAATTAGCTTTGTAGAATGTAATTGACTTTCATTTGACTGAAATAGCTTTATTTGAATGTGTTTGACTTTCATTTGATTCAATTAGCTTTGTAGAATGTATTTGACTTTCATTTGATTCAAAATCTTTGTTTGAATGTGTTTGACTTTCATTTGATTCAATTAGCTTTGTTTGAATGTGTTTGACTTTAATTTAATTCAATTAGCTTCGTAGAATGTATTAGACTTTTACTTGATTTAATTAGCTTTGTTTTAATTTATTTGACTCTCATTTGATTCAAATAGCATTGGTAGAATGTATTTGACTTTCATTTGATTAAAATAGCTTTGTTTGAATGTGCTTGACTTTCATTTGATTCAATTAGCTTTGTTTGAATGTGTTTGACTTTCATTTGATTCAAATAGCTTTGTTTGAATGTGTTTGACTTTCATTTGATTCAATTAGCTTTGTAGAATGTATTTTACTGTCATTTGATTCAAATAGCTTTGTTTGAATGTGTTTGAATTTCATTTAATTCAATTTTCTTTGTAGAATGCATTTCACTTTCATTTGATTTATATAGCTTTGTTTGAATGTGTTTGACTTTTATTTGATTCAATTAGCTTTGTTGAATCAATTTGACTTTCATTTGATTCAATTAGCTTTGTTTGAATGTGTTTGACTTTCATTTGATTCAATTAGCTTTGTAGAATGTATTTGACTCTCATTTGATTCAAATAGCTTTGTTTGAAGGCGTTTAACTTTCATTTGATTCAATTATCTTTGTAGAATGCATTTCACTTTCATTTGATTTAAATAACTTTGTTTGAATGCGTTTGACTTTCATTTGATTCAAATAGCTTTATTTGAATGTGTTTGACTTTCATTTGATTCAATTAGCTTTGTAGAATGTATTTGACTTTCATTTGATTCAAATAGCTTTATTTGAATGTGTTTGACTTTCATTTGATTCAATTAGCTTTGTAGAATGTATTTGACTTTCATTTAATTCGAAATCTTTGTTTGAATGTGTTTGACTTTCATTTGATTTAATTAGCTTTGTTTGAATGTGTTTGACTTTAATTTAATTCAATTAGCTTTGTAGAATGTATTAGACTTTTATTTGATTTAATTAGGTTTGTTTTAATGTATTTGACTCTCATTTGATTCAAATAGCTTTGTTTGAATGTGTTTGACTTTAATTTGATTCAAATAGCTTTGTTTGAATGTGCTTGACTTTCATTTGATTCAATTAGCTTTGTTTGAATGTGTTTGACTTTTATTTGATTCTAATAGCTTTGTAGAATGCATTTCACTTTCATTTGATTCAAATAGCTTTGTTTAGATGTCTTTGACTTTCATTTGATTCAATTAGCTTTGTAGAATGTATTTGACTGTCATTTGATTCAAATAGCTTTGTTTGAATGTGTTTCACTTTCATTTGATTTAATTAGCTTAGTAGAATGTATTTGACTTTCATTTTCTTCAAATAGCTTTGTTTGAATGTGTTTGACTTTCATTTGATTCAATTAGCTTTGTAGAATGTATTTGACATTCATTTAATTAAAATAGCTTTGTTTGAATGTGTTTGACTTTCATTTGATTCAATTAGCTTTGTTTGAATGTCTTTGACTTTCATTTGATTCAATAAGCTTTGTTTGAATGTCATTGAATTTCATTTGATTCAATTAGCTTTGTAGAATGTATTTGACTTCCATTTGATTCAAATAGCTTTGTAGAATGTATTTTACTGTCATTTGATTCAAATAGCTTTGTTTGAATTTGTTTGAATTTCATTTAATTCAATTTGCTTTGTAGAATACATTTCACTTTCATTTGATTTATATAGCTTTGTTTAAATGTGTTTGACTTTCATTTAAATTAAAAAGCTTTTTATGAATGTGTTTGACTTTCATTTGATTTAAACGGCTTTGTTTGAATGTGTTTGACTTTCATTTGATTCAATTAGCTTTGTAGAATGTATTTTACTTTTATTTGATTTAATTAGCTTTGTTTAAATTTATTTGACTCTCCTTTGATTCAAATAGCTTTGTTTGAATGTGTTTGACTTTCATTTGATTCAATTAGCTTTGTAGAATGTATTTGACTTTCATTTGATTGAAATAGCTTTATTTGAATGTGTTTGACTTTCATTTGATTAAATTAGCTTTGTAGAATGTATTTGACTTTCATTTGATTCGAAATCTTTGTTTGAATGTGTTTGACTTTCATTTGATTCAATTAGCTTTGTTTGAATGTGTTTGACTTTAATTTAATTCAATTAGCTTTGTAGAATGTATTAGACTTTTATTTGATTTAATTGGCTTTGTTTTAATGTATTTGACTCTCATTTGATTCAAATAGCTTTGTTTGAATGTGTTTGACTTTCATTTGATTCAAATAGCTTCGTTTGAATGTGTTTGACTTTCATTTGATTCAATTAGCTTTGTAGAATGTAATTGACTTTCATTCGATTAAAATACCTTTGTTTGAATGTGCTTGACTTTCATTTGATTCAATTAGCTTTGTTTGAATGTGTTTGACTTTCATTTGATTCAATTAGCTTTGTTGAATGTATTTGACTTTCATTCGATTAAAATACCTTTGTTTGAATGTGCTTGACTTTCATTTGATTCAATTAGCTTTGTTTGAATGTGTTTGACTTTAATTTAATTCAATTAGCTTTGTAGAATGTATTAGACTTTTATTTGATTTAATTGGCTTTGTTTTAATGTATTTGACTCTCATTTGATTCAAATAGCTTTGTTTGAATGTGTTTGACTTTCATTTGATTCAAATAGCTTCGTTTGAATGTGTTTGACTTTCATTTGATTCAATTAGCTTTGTAGAATGTAATTGACTATCATTCGATTAAAATACCTTTGTTTGAATGTGCTTGACTTTCATTTGATTCAATTAGCTTTGTTTGAATGTGTTTGACTTTCATTTGATTCAATTAGCTTTGTTGAATGTATTTGACTTTCATTTGATTCAATTAGCTTTGTTTGAATGTGTTTGACTTTCTTTTGATTCAAATAGCTTTGTTTGAATGCGTTTAACTTTCATTTGATTCAATTAGCTTTGAAGAATACATTTCACTTTCATTTAATTTAAACTACTTTGTTTGAATGTGTTTGACTTTCATTTGACTCAAATAGCTTTATTTGATTGCGTTTGACTTTCATTTGATACAATTAGCTTTGTAGAACGTATTTGACTTTCATTTGATTCAAATAGCTTTATTTGAATGTGTTTGACTTTCATTTGATTCAATTAGCTTTGTTTGAATGTGTTTCACTTTCATTTGATTCAATTAGCTTTGTAGAATGCATTTCACTTTCATTTGATTCGAAAGCTTTATTTGAATGTGTTTGACTTTCTTAAAATACAATTAGCTTGTTTTGAATGTGTTTGACTTTAATTTAATTCAATTAGCTTTGTAGAATGTATTAGACTTCCATTTGATTCAATTAGCTTTGTATGAATGTATTTGATTTTTATATGATTCAATAAGCTTTGTAGAATGTATTGAACTTTTGTTTGATTTAATTAGCTTTGTTTGAATGTGTTTGACTTTCATTTGATTTAATTAGCTTTGTAGAATGTATTTGACATTCATTTGATTAAAATAGCTTTGTTTGAATGTGTTTGACTTTCATTTGATTCAATGAGCTTTGTAGAATGTATTTGACTTTCATTTGATTCGAAATCTTTGTTTGAATGTGTTTGACTTTCATTTGATTCAATTAGCTTTGTTTGAATGTGTTTGACTTTAATTTAATTCAATTAGCTTTGTAGAATGTATTAGACTTTTATTTGATTTAATTAGCTTTGTTTTAATGTATTTGACTCTCATTTGATTCAAATAGCTTTGTTTGAATGTGTTTGACTTTCATTTGATTCAAATAGCTTTGTTTGAATGCGTTTGACTTTCATTTGATTCAATTAGCTTTGTAGAATGTAATTGACTTTCATTCGATAAAAATAGCTTTGTTTGAATGTGCTTGACTTTCATATGATTCAATTAGCTTTGTTTGAATGTGTTTGACTTTCATTTGATTCAATTAGCTTTGTTGAATGTATTTGACTTTCATTTGATTCAATTAGCTTTGTTTGAATGTGTTTGACTTTCATTTGATTCAAATAGCTTTGTTTGAATGCGTTTAACTTTCATTTGATTCAATTAGCTTTGAAGAATACATTTCACTTTCATTTAGTTTAAATAACTTTGTTTGAATGTGTTTGACTATCATTTGACTCAAATAGCTTTATTTGATTGCGTTTGACTTTAATTTGATACAATTAGCTTTGTAGAACGTATTTGACTTTCATTTGATACAATTAGCTTTGTAGAATGTATTTGACTGTCATTTGATTCAAATAGCTTTGTTTGAATGTGTTTGACTTTCATTTGATTCAATTAGCTTAGTAGAATGTATTTGACTTTCATTTGATTTATATAGCTTTGTTTGAATGTGTTTGACTTTTATTTGATTCAATTGCTTTGTTGAATGAATTTAACTTTCATTTGATTCAATTAGCTTTGTTTGAATGTGTTTGACTTTCATTTGATTCAATTAGCTTGTTTTGAATGTGTTTGACTTTAATTTAATTCAATTAGCTTTGTAGAATGTATTTGACTTCCATTTGATTCAATTAGCTTTGTTTGAATGTATTTGACTTTTATATGATTCAATTAGCTTTGTAGAATGTATTTGACTTTTATTTGATTTAATTAGCTTTGTTTGAATGTGTTTGACTTTCATTTGATTCAATTAGCTTTGTAGAATGTATTTGACTTTCATTTGATTCAAATAGCTTTATTTGAATGTGTTTGACTTTCATTTGATTCAATTAGCTTTGTAGAATTTATTTGACATTCATTTTATTAAAATAGCTTTGTTTTGAATGTGTTTGACTTTCATTTGATTCAATTAGCTTTGTAGAATATATTTGACTTTCATTTGATTCGAAATCTTTGTTTGAATGTGTGTGACTTTCATTTGATTCAATTAGCTTTTTTTTATGTGTTTGACTTTAATTTAATTCAATTAGCTTTGTAGAATGTATTAGACTTTTATTTGATTTAATTAGCTTTGTTTTAATGTATTTGACTCTCATTTGATTCAAATATCTTTGTTTGAATGTGTTTGACTTTCATTTGATTCGAATAGCTTTGTTTGAATGTGTTTGACATTCATTTGATTCAATTAGCTTTGTAGAATGTAATTGACTTTCATTCGATTAAAATAGCTTTGTTTGAATGTGCTTGACTTTCATTTGATTCAATTAGCTTTGTTTAAATGTGTTTGACTTTCATTTGATTCAATTAGCTTTGTTGAATGTATTTAACTTTCATTTGATTCAATTAGCTTTGTTTGAATGTGTTTGACTTTCATTTGATTCAAATAGCTTTGTTTGAATGCGTTAAACTTTCATTTGATTCAATTAGCTTTGAAGAACACATTTCACTTTCATTTAATTTAAACAACTTTGTTTGAATGTGTTTGACTTTCATTTGACTCAAATAGCTTTATTTGATTGCGTTTGACTTTCATTTGATACAATTAGCTATGTAGAACGTATTTGACTTTCATTTGATTCAAATAGCTTTATTTGAATGTGTTTGACTTTCATTTGATTCAATTAGCTTTGTTTGAATGTGTTTCACTTTCATTTGATTCAATTAGCTTTGTAGAATGCATTTCACTTTCATTTGATTCAAATAGCTTTGTTTGAATGTGTTTGACTTTTATTTGATTCAATTAGCTTTGTAGAATGTATTTGACAGTCATTTGATTCAAATAGCTTTGTTTGAATGTGTTTGACTTTCATTTGATTCAATTAGCTTAGTAGAATGTATTTGACTTTCATTTGATTCAAATAGCTTTGTTTGAATGTGTTTGACTTTCATTTGTTTCAATTAGCTTTTTAGAATGTATTTGACTTTCACTTGATTCGAAATCTTTATTTGAATGTGTTTGACTTTCGTTAAATTCAATTAGCTTGTTTTGAATGTGTTTGACTTTAATTTAATTCAATTAGCTTCTTAGAATGTATTTGACGTCCATTTGATTCAATTAGCTTTGTTTGAATGTATTTGACTTTTATATGATTCAATTAGCTTTGTAGAATGTATTTGACTTTTATTTGATTTAATTAGCTTTGTTTGAATGTGTTTGACTTTCATTTGATTCAATTAGCTTTGTAGAATGTATTTGACTTTCGTTTGAATCAAATAACTTTGTTTGACTGTGTTTGACTTTCATTTGATTCAATTTGCTTTGTAGAATGTATTTGACTTTCATTTTCTTCAAATAGCTTTGTTTGAATGTGTTTGACTTTCATTTGATTCAATTAGCTTTGTTTGAATGTCTTTGACTTTCATTTGATTCAATTAGCTTTGTAGAATGTATTTGACTTTAATTTGATTCAAATAGCTTTGTTTGAATGTGTTTGACTTTCAATTGATTCAATTAGCTTTGTAGAATGTGTTTGACTGTCATTTGATTCAAATAGCTTTGTTTGAAT
Organism: Chenopodium quinoa; assembly: GCF_001683475.1. Classification (NCBI taxonomy): domain Eukaryota; kingdom Viridiplantae; phylum Streptophyta; class Magnoliopsida; order Caryophyllales; family Amaranthaceae; genus Chenopodium; species Chenopodium quinoa. Next base: position 58,321 of record NW_018745181.1, read on the forward strand.
GTGTTTGAATTTATTTAGATTAATTTGCTTTGTAGAATGCATTTCACTTTCATTTGATTTATATAGCTTTATTTGAATGTGTTTGACTTTCATTTAAATTAAAAAGCTTTTTTTGAATGTGTTTGACATTCATTTGATTAAAATAGCTTTGTTTGAATATGTTTGACTTTCATTTGATTCAATTAGCTTTAGTTGAATGTGTTTGACTTTCATTTGATTCAATTTGCTTTGTTGAAAGTATTTGACTTTTATTTGATTTAATTAGCTTTGTTTTTGTATTTGACTCTCATTTGATTCAAATAGCTTTGTTTGAATGTGTTTGACTTTCATTTGATTCAAATAGCTTTGTTTGAATGTGTTTTACTTTCATTTGATTCAATTAGCTTTGTTTGAATGTGTTTGACTTTTATTTGATTCTAATAGCTTTGTAGAATGCATTTCACTTTCATTTGATTCAAATAGCTTTGTTTAGATGTCTTTGACTTTCATTTGATTCAATTAGCTTTGTAGAATGTATTTGACTGTCATTTGATTCAAATAGCTTTGTTTGAATGTGTTTCACTTTCATTTGATTTAATTAGCTTAGTAGAATGTATTTGACTTTCATTTTCTTCAAATAGCTTTGTTTGAATGTGTTTGACTTTCATTTGATTCAATTAGCTTTGTAGAATGTATTTGACATTCATTTAATTAAAATAGCTTTGTTTGAATGTGTTTGACTTTCATTTGATTCAATTAGCTTTGTTTGAATGTCTTTGACTTTCATTTGATTCAATTAGCTTTGTTTGAATGTCATTGAATTTCATTTGATTCAATTAGCTTTGTAGAATGTATTTGACTTTCATTTGATTCAAATAGCTTTGTAGAATGTATTTTACTGTCATTTGATTCAAATAGCTTTGTTTGAATTTGTTTGAATTTCATTTAATTCAATTTGCTTTGTAGAATACATTTCACTTTCATTTGATTTATATAGCTTTGTTTTAAATGTGTTTGACTTTCATTTAAATTAAAAAGCTTTTTATGAATGTGTTTGACTTTCATTTGATTTAAACGGCTTTGTTTGAATGTGTTTGACTTTCATTTGATTCAATTAGCTTTGTGGAATGTATTTTACTTTTATTTGATTTAATTAGCTTTGTTTAAATTTATTTGACTCTCATTTGATTCAAATAGCTTTGTTTGAATGTGTTTGACTTTCATTTGATTCAATTAGCTTTGTAGAATGTATTTGACTTTCATTTGATTGAAATAGCTTTATTTGAATGTGTTTGACTTTCATTTGATTAAATTAGCTTCGTAGAATGTATTTGACTTTCATTTGATTCGAAATCTTTGTTTGAATGTGTTTGACTTTCATTTGATTCAATTAGCTTTGTTTGAATGTGTTTGACTTTAATTTAATTCAATTAGCTTTGTAGAATGTATTAGACTTTTATTTGATTTAATTGGCTTTGTTTTAATGTATTTGACTCTCATTTGATTCAAATAGCTTTGTTTGAATGTGTTTGACTTTCATTTGATTCAAATAGCTTCGTTTGAATGTGTTTGACTTTCATTTGATTCAATTAGCTTTGTAGAATGTAATTGACTTTCATTCGATTAAAATACCTTTGTTCGAATGTGCTTGACTTTCATTTGATTCAATTAGCTTTGTTTGAATGTGTTTGACTTTCATTTGATTCAATTAGCTTTGTTGAATGTATTTGACTTTCATTTGATTCAATTAGCTTTGTTTGAATGTGTTTGACTTTCTTTTGATTCAAATAGCTTTGTTTGAATGCGTTTAACTTTCATTTGATTCAATTAGCTTTGAAGAATACATTTCACTTTCATTTAATTTAAACAACTTTGTTTGAATGTGTTTGACTTTCATTTGACTCAAATAGCTTTATTTGATTGCGTTTGACTTTCATTTGATACAATTAGCTTTGTAGAACGTATTTGACTTTCATTTGATTCAAATAGCTTTATTTGAATGTGTTTGACTTTCATTTGATTCAATTAGCTTTGTTTGAATGTGTTTCACTTTCATTTGATTCAATTAGCTTTGTAGAATGCATTTCACTTTCATTTGATTCGAAAGCTTTATTTGAATGTGTTTGACTTTCTTAAAATACAATTAGCTTGTTTTGAATGTGTTTGACTTTAATTTAATTCAATTAGCTTTGTAGAATGTATTAGACTTCCATTTGATTCAATTAGCTTTGTATGAATGTATTTGATTTTTATATGATTCAATAAGCTTTGTAGAATGTATTTAACTTTTGTTTGATTTAATTAGCTTTGTTTGAATGTGTTTGACTTCATTTGATTTAATTAGCTTTGTAGAATGTATTTGACATTCTTTGATTAAAATAGCTTTGTTTGAATGTGTTTGACTTTCATTTGATTCAATGAGCTTTGTAGAATGTATTTGACTTTCATTTGATTCGAAATCTTTGTTTGAATGTGTTTGACTTTCATTTGATTCAATTAGCTTTGTTTGAATGTGTTTGATTTTAATTTAATTCAATTAGCTTTGTAGAATGTATTAGACTTTTATTTGATTTAATTAGCTTTGTTTTAATGTATTTGACTCTCATTTGATTCAAATAGCTTTGTTTGAATGTGTTTGACTTTCATTTGATTCAAATAGCTTTGTTTGAATGCGTTTGACTTTCATTTGATTCAATTAGCTTTGTAGAATGTAATTGACTTTCATTCGATAAAAATAGCTTTGTTTGAATGTGCTTGACTTTCATTTGATTCAATTAGCTTTGTTTGAATGTGTTTGACTTTCATTTGATTCAATTAGCTTTGTTGAATGTATTTGACTTTCATTTGATTCAATTAGCTTTGTTTGAATGTGTTTGACTTTCATTTGATTCAAATAGCTTTGTTTGAATGCGTTTAACTTTCATTTGATTCAATTAGCTTTGAAGAATACATTTCACTTTCATTTAGTTTAAACAACTTTGTTTTGAATGTGTTTGACTATCATTTGACTCAAATAGCTTTATTTGATTGCGTTTGACTTTAATTTGATACAATTAGCTTTGTAGAACGTATTTGACTTTCATTTGATACAATTAGCTTTGTAGAATGTATTTGACTGTCATTTGATTCAAATAGCTTTGTTTGAATGTGTTTGACTTTCATTTGATTCAATTAGCTTAGTAGAATGTATTTGACTTTCATTTGATTTATATAGCTTTGTTTGAATGTGTTTGACTTTTATTTGATTCAATTAGCTTTGTTGAATGAATTTAACTTTCATTTGATTCAATTAGCTTTGTTTTAATGTGTTTGACTTTCATTTGATTCAATTAGCTTGTTTTGAATGTGTTTGACTTTAATTTAATTCAATTAGCTTTGTAGAATGTATTTGACTTCCATTTGATTCAATTAGCTTTGTATGAATGTATTTGATTTTTATATGATTCAATAAGCTTTGTAGAATGTATTTAACTTTTGTTTGATTTAATTAGCTTTGTTTGAATGTGTTTGACTTTCATTTGATTTAATTAGCTTTGTAGAATGTATTTGACATTCATTTGATTAAAATAGCTTTGTTTGAATGTGTTTGACTTTCATTTGATTCAATGAGCTTTGTAGAATGTATTTGACTTTCATTTGATTCGAAATCTTTGTTTGAATGTGTTTGACTTTCATTTGATTCAATTAGCTTTGTTTGAATGTGTTTGACTTTAATTTAATTCAATTAGCTTTGTAGAATGTATTAGACTTTTATTTGATTTAATTAGCTTTGTTTTAATGTATTTGACTCTCATTTGATTCAAATAGCTTTGTTTGAATGTGTTTGACTTTCATTTGATTCAAATAGCTTTGTTTGAATGCGTTTGACTTTCATTTGATTCAATTAGCTTTGTAGAATATAATTGACTTTCATTCGATAAAAATAGCTTTGTTTGAATGTGCTTGACTTTCATTTGATTCAATTAGCTTTGTTTGAATGTGTTTGACTTTCATTTGATTTAATTAGCTTTGTTGAATGTATTTGACTTTCATTTGATTCAATTAGCTTTGTTTGAATGTGTTTGACTTTCATTTGATTCAAATAGCTTTGTTTGAATGCGTTTAACTTTCATTTGATTCAATTAGCTTTGAAGAATACATTTCACTTTCATTTAGTTTAAACAACTTTGTTTGAATGTGTTTGACTATCATTTGACTCAAATAGCTTTATTTGATTGCGTTTGACTTTAATTTGATACAATTAGCTTTGTAGAACGTATTTGACTTTCATTTGATACAATTAGCTTTGTAGAATGTATTTGACTGTCATTTGATTCAAATAGCTTTGTTTGAATGTGTTTGACTTTCATTTGATTCAATTAGCGTAGTAGAATGTATTTGACTTTCATTTGATTTATATAGCTTTGTTTGAATGTGTTTGACTTTTATTTGATTCAATTAGCTTTGTTGAATGAATTTAACTTTCATTTGATTCAATTAGCTTTGTTTGAATGTGTTTGACTTTCATTTGATTCAATTAGCTTGTTTTGAATGTGTTTGACTTTAATTTAATTCAATTAGCTTTGTAGAATGTATTTGACTTCCATTTGATTCAATTAGCTTTGTTTGAATGTATTTGACTTTTATATGATTCAATTAGCTTTGTAGAATGTATTTGACTTTTATTTGATTTAATTAGCTTTGTTTGAATGTGTTTGACTTTCATTTGATTCAATTAGCTTTGTAGAATGTATTTGACTTTCATTTGATTCAAATAGCTTTATTTGAATGTGTTTGACTTTCATTTGATTCAATTAGCTTTGTAGAATTTATTTGACATTCATTTTATTAAAATAGCTTTGTTTGAATGTGTTTGACTTTCATTTGATTCAATTAGCTTTGTAGAATATATTTGACTTTCATTTGATTCGAAATCTTTGTTTGAATGTGTGTGACTTTCATTTGATTCAATTAGCTTTTTTTTATGTGTTTGACTTTAATTTAATTCAATTAGCTTTGTAGAATGTCTTAGACTTTTATTTGATTTAATTAGCTTTGTTTTAATGTATTTGACTCTCATTTGATTCAAATATCTTTGTTTGAATGTGTTTGACTTTCATTTGATTCAAATAGCTTTGTTTGAATGTGTTTGACATTCATTTGATTCAATTAGCTTTGTAGAATGTAATTGACTTTCATTCGATTAAAATAGCTTTGTTTGAATGTGCTTGACTTTCATTTTATTCAATTAGCTTTGTTTAAATGTGTTTGACTTTCATTTGATTCAATTAGCTTTGTTGAATGTATTTAACTTTCATTTGATTCAATTAGCTTTGTTTGAATGTGTTTGACTTTCATTTGATTCAAATAGCTTTGTTTGAATGCGTTTAACTTTCATTTGATTCAATTAGCTTTGAAGAACACATTTCACTTTCATTTAATTTAAACAACTTTGTTTGAATGTGTTTGACTTTCATTTGACTCAAATAGCTTTATTTGATTGCGTTTGACTTTCATTTGATACAATTAGCTATGTAGAACGTATTTGACTTTCATTTGATTCAAATAGCTTTATTTGAATGTGTTTGACTTTCATTTGATTCAATTAGCTTTGTTTGAATGTGTTTCACTTTCATTTGATTCAATTAGCTTTGTAGAATGCATTTCACTTTCATTTGATTCAAATAGCTTTGTTTGAATGTGTTTGACTTTTATTTGATTCAATTAGCTTTGTAGAATGTATTTGACAGTCATTTGATTCAAATAGCTTTGTTTGAATGTGTTTGACTTTCATTTGATTCAATTAGCTTAGTAGAATGTATTTGACTTTCATTTGATTCAAATAGCTTTGTTTGAATGTGTTTGACTTTCATTTGTTTCAATTAGCTTTTTAGAATGTATTTGACTTTCACTAGATTCGAAATCTTTATTTGAATGTGTTTGACTTTCGTTAAATTCAATTAGCTTGTTTTGAATGTGTTTGACTTTAATTTAATTCAATTAGCTTTGTAGAATGTATTTGACGTCCATTTGATTCAATTAGCTTTGTTTGAATGTATTTGACTTTTATATGATTCAATTAGCTTTGTAGAATGTATTTGACTTTTATTTGATTTAATTAGCTTTGTTTGAATGTGTTTGACTTTCATTTGATTCAATTAGCTTTGTAGAATGTATTTGACTTTCGTTTGAATCAAATAACTTTGTTTGACTGTGTTTGACTTTCATTTGATTCAATTTGCTTTGTAGAATGTATTTGACTTTCATTTTCTTCAAATAGCTTTGTTTGAATGTGTTTGACTTTCATTTGATTCAATTAGCTTTGTAGAATGTATTTGACATTCATTTTATTAAAATAGCTTTATTTGAATGTGTTTGACTTTCATTTGATTCAATTAGCTTTGTTTGAATGTCTTTGACTTTCATTTGATTCAATTTAGCTTTGTAGAATGTATTTGACTTTAATTTGATTCAAATAGCTTTGTTTGAATGTGTTTGACTTTCAATTGATTCAATTAGCTTTGTAGAATGTGTTTGACTGTCATTTGATTCAAATAGCTTTGTTTGAATGTGTTTGAATTTATTTAGATTAATTTGCTTTGTAGAATGCATTTCACTTTCATTTGATTTATATAGCTTTATTTGAATGTGTTTGACTTTCATTTTAAATTAAAAAGCTTTTTTTGAATGTGTTTGACATTCATTTGATTAAAATAGCTTTGTTTGAATATGTTTGACTTTCATTTGATTCAATTAGCTTTAGTTGAATGTGTTTGACTTTCATTTGATTCAATTTGCTTTGTTGAAAGTATTTGACTTTTATTTGATTTAATTAGCTTTGTTTTTGTATTTGACTCTCATTTGATTCAAATAGCTTTGTTTGAATGTGTTTGACTTTCATTTGATTCAAATAGCTTTGTTTGAATGTGTTTTACTTTCATTTGATTCAATTAGCTTGGTAGATTGTATTTGACTTTCATTTGATTAAAATAGCTTTGTTTGAATGTGCTTGACTTTCATTTGATTCAATTAGCTTTGTTTGAATGTGTTTGACTTTCATTTGATTCAATTAGCTTTGTTGAATGTATTTAACTTTCATTTGATTCACTTAGCTTTGTTGGAATGTGTTTGACTTTCATTTGATTCAATTAGCTTTGTAGAATGTATTTGACTCTCATTTAATTCAAATAGGTTTGTTTGAATGCGTATAACTTTCATTTGATTCAATTAGCTTTGTTTGAATGTGTTTGACTTTCATTTGATTCAATTAGCTTTGTTGAATGTATTTTACTTTCATTTGATTCAATTAGCTTTGTTTGAATGTGTTTGACTTTCTTTTGATTCAAATAGCTTTGTTTGAATGCGTTTAACTTTAATTTGATTCAATTAGCTTTGTAGAATGTGTTTGACTGTCATTTGATTCAAATAGCTTTGTTTGAATGTGTTTGAATTTATTTAGATTAATTTGCTTTGTAGAATGCATTTCACTTTCATTTGATTTATATAGCTTTGTTTGAATGTGTTTGACTTTCATTTAAATTAAAAAGCTTTTTTTGAATGTGTTTGACATTCATTTGATTAAAATAGCTTTGTTTGAATATGTTTGACTTTCATTTGATTCAATTAGCTTTAGTTGAATGTGTTTGACTTTCATTTGATTCAATTTGCTTTGTTGAAAGTATTTGACTTTTATTTGATTTAATTAGCTTTGTTTTTGTATTTGACTCTCATTTGATTCAAATAGCTTTGTTTGAATGTGTTTGACTTTCATTTGATTCAAATAGCTTTGTTTGAATGTGTTTTACTTTCATTTGATTCAATTAGCTTGGTAGAATGTATTTGACGTTCATTTGATTAAAATAGCTTTGTTTGAATGTGCTTGACTTTCATTTGATTCAATTAGCTTTATTTGAATGTGTTTGACTTTCATTTGATTCAATTAGCTTTGTTGAATGTATTTGACTTTCATTTGATTCAGTTAGCTTTGTTGAATGTATTTAACTTTCATTTGATTCAATTAGCTTTGTTTGAATGTGTTTGACTTTCATTTGATTCAAATAGCTTTGTTTGAATGCGTTTAACTTTCATTTGATTCAATTAGCTTTGAAGAACACATTTCACTTTCATTTAATTTAAACAACTTTGTTTTGATGTGTTTGACTTTCATTTGACTCAAATAGCTTTATTTGATTGCGTTTGACTTTCATTTGATACAATTAGCTATGTAGAACGTATTTGACTTTCATTTGATTCAAATAGCTTTATTTGAATGTGTTTGACTTTCATTTGATTCAATTAGCTTTGTTTGAATGTGTTTCACTTTCATTTGATTCAATTAGCTTTGTAGAATGCATTTCACTTTCATTTGATTCAAATAGCTTTGTTTGAATGTGTTTGACTTTTATTTGATTCAATTAGCTTTGTAGAATGTATTTGACCGTCATTTGATTCAAATAGCTTTGTTTGAATGTGTTTGACTTTCATTTGATTCAATTAGCTTAGTAGAATGTATTTGACTTTCATTTGATTCAAATAGCTTTGTTTGAATGTGTTTGACTTTCATTTGTTTCAATTAGCTTTTTAGAATGTATTTGACTTTCACTTGATTCGAAATCTTTATTTGAATGTGTTTGACTTTCGTTAAATTCAATTAGCTTGTTTTGAATGTGTTTGACTTTAATTTAATTCAATTAGCTTCTTAGAATGTATTTGACGTCCATTTGATTCAATTAGCTTTGTTTGAATGTATTTGACTTTTATATGATTCAATTAGCTTTGTAGAATGTATTTGACTTTTATTTGATTTAATTAGCTTTGTTTGAATGTGTTTGACTTTCATTTGATTCAATTAGCTTTGTAGAATGTAATTGACTTTCGTTTGAATCAAATAACATTGTTTGACTGTGTTTGACTTTCATTTGATTCAATTTGCTTTGTAGAATGTATTTGACTTTCATTTTCTTCAAATAGCTTTGTTTGAATGTGTTTGACTTTCATTTGATTCAATTAGCTTTGTTTGAATGTCTTTGACTTTCATTTGATTCAATTAGCTTTGTAGAATGTATTTGACTTTAATTTGATTCAAATAGCTTTGTTTGAATGTGTTTGACTTTCAATTGATTCAATTAGCTTTGTAGAATGTGTTTGACTGTCATTTGATTCAAATAGCTTTGTTTGAATGTGTTTGAATTTATTTAGATTAATTTGCTTTGTAGAATGCATTTCACTTTCATTTGATTTATATAGCTTTATTTGAATGTGTTTGACTTTCATTTAAATTAAAAAGCTTTTTTTGAATGTGTTTGACATTCATTTGATTAAAATAGCTTTGTTTGAATATGTTTGACTTTCATTTGATTCAATTAGCTTTAGTTGAATGTGTTTGACTTTCATTTGATTCAATTTGCTTTGTTGAAAGTATTTGACTTTTATTTGATTTAATTAGCTTTGTTTTTTGTATTTGACTCTCATTTGATTCAAATAGCTTTGTTTGAATGTGTTTGACTTTCATTTGATTCAAATAGCTTTGTTTGAATGTGTTTTACTTTCATTTGATTTAATTAGCTTGGTAGAATGTATTTGACGTTCATTTGATTAAAATAGCTTTGTTTGAATGTGCTTGACTTTCATTTGATTCAATTAGCTTTATTTGAATGTGTTTGACTTTCATTTGATTCAATTAGCTTTGTTGAATGTATTTGACTTTCATTTGATTCAGTTAGCTTTGTTGGAATGTGTTTGACTTTCATTTGATTCAATTAGCTTTGTAGAATGTATTTGACTCTCATTTAATTCAAATAGGTTTGTTTGAATGCGTATAACTTTCATTTGATTCAATTAGCTTTGTAGCATACATTTCACTTTAATTTAATTTAAACAACTTTGTTTGAATGTGTTTGACTTTCATTTGACTCAAATAGCTTTGTTTGATTGCGTTTGACTTTCATTTGATACAATTAGCTTTGTAGAACGTATTTGACTTACATTTTAATTCAAATAGCTTTGTTTGAATGTGATTGACTTTCATTTGATTCAATTAGCTTTGTAGAATGTATTTGACTTTCATTTGGGTCAAATAACTTTGTTTGATTGTGTTTGACTTTCATTTGTTTCAATTTGCTTTGTAGAATGTATTTGACTTTTATTTTCTTCAAGTAGCTTTGTTTGAATGTGTTTGACTTTCATTTAATTCAATTAGCTTTGTAAGAATATATTTGACATTCATTTAATTAAAATAGCTTTGTTTGAATGTGTTTGACTTTCATTTGATTCAATTAGCTTTGTAGAATGTATTTGACTTTCATTTGATTCGAAATCTTTGTTTGAATGTGTTTGACTTTCATTTGATTCAATTAGCTTTGTTTGAATGTGTTTGACTTTAATTTAATTCAATTAGCTTTGTAGAATGTATTAGACTTTTATTTGATTTAATTAGCTTTGTTTGAATGTATTTGACTCTCATTTGATTCAAATAGCTTTGGTTTGAAATGTGTTTGACTTTCAATTTGATTCAAATAGCTTTGTTTGAATGTGTTTGAACTTTCATTTGATTCAATTAGCTTTGTAGAATGTATTTGACTTTCATTTGATTAAAAATAGCTTTGTTTGAATGTGCTTGACTTTCATTTGATTCAATTAGCTTTGTTTGAATGTGTTTGACTTTTATTTGATTTAATTAGCTTTGTTGAATGAATTTGACTTTCATTTGATTCAATTAGCTTTGTTGAATGAATTTGACTTTCATTTGATTCAAATAGCTTTATTTGATTGCGTTTGACTTTCATTTGATACAATTAACTTGTAGAACGTATTCGACTTACATTTGATTCAAATAGCTTTGTTTGAATGTGTTTGACTTTCATTTGATTCAATTAGCTTTTGTAGAATGTATTTGACTTTCATTTGAGTCAAATAACTTTGTTTGACTGTGTTTGACTTTCATTTGTTTCAATTTGCTTTGTAGAATGTATTTGACTTTCATTTTCTTCAAATAGCTTTGTTTGAATGTGTTTGACTTTCATTTGATTCAATTAGCTTTGTAGAATGTATTTGACATTCATTTCATTAAAATAGCTTCGTTTGAATGTGTTTGACGTTCATTTGATTCAATTAGCTTTGTTTGAATGTGTTTGACTTTCATTTGATTCAATTAGCTTTTGTAGAATGTATTTGACTTTTATTTGATTTAATTAGCTTTGTTGGAATGTATTTGAGTGTCATTTGATTCAAATAGCTTTGTTTGAATGTGTTTCACTTTCATTTTGATTCAATTAGCTTTGTAGAATGCATTTCACTTTCATTTGATTCAAATAGCTTTGTTTGAATGTGTTTGAACTTTTATTTGATACAATTAGCTTTGTAGAATGTATTTGACTGTCATTTGATTCAAATAGCTTTGTTTGAATGTGTTTGACTTTCATTTGATTCAATTAGCTTAGTAGAATGTATTTGACTTTCATTTGATTCAAATAGCTTTGTTTGAATGTGTTTGACTTTCATTTGATTCAATTAGCTTTGTAGAATGTATTTGACTTTCATTTTGATTCAAATAGCTTTGTTTGAATGTGTTTGACTTCATTTGATTCAATTAGCTTTGTAGAATGTATTTGACTTCATTTGATTTAAATAGCTTTGTTTGAATGTGCTTGACTTTCATTTGATTTAATTAGCTTTGTTTGAATGTGTTTGACCTTTATTTGATTCAATTAGCTTTGTTGAATGAATTTGACTTTCATTTGATTCAATTATCTTTGTTTAAATGTGTTTGACTTTCATTTGATTCAATTAGCTTTGTAGAACGTATTTGACTCTCATTTGATTCAAATAGCTTTGCTTGAATGCGTTTAACTTTCATTTGATTCAATTATCTTTGTAGAATGCATTTCACTTTCATTTGATTTAAATAACTTTGTTTGAATGCGTTTGACTTTCATTTGATTCAATTAGCTTTATTTGAATGTGTTTGACTTTCATTTGTTACAATTAGCTTTGTTGAACGTATTTGACATTCATTTGATTAAAAATAGCTTTGTTTGAATATGTTTGACTTTCATTTGATTCAATTAGCTTTAGTTGAATGTGTTTAACTTTCATTTGATTTCAATTTGCTTTGTTGAATGTATTTGACTTTCAGTTGATTCAATTAGCTTTGTTTGAATGTGTTTGACTTTCATTTGATTTCAATTAGCTTTGTAGAATGTATTTGACTTTTATTTGATTTAATTAGTTTTGTTTGAATGTATTTGACTCTCATTTGATAAATTAGCTTTGTAGAATGTATTTGACTGTCATTTGATTCAAATAGCTTTGTTTGAATGTGTTTGACTTTCATTTGATACAATTAGCTTTGTAGAATGTATTTGACTGTCATTTAATTCAAATAGCTTTGTTTGAATGTGTTTGACTTTCATTTGATTCAATTAGCTTAGTAGAATGTATTTGACTTTCATTTGATTCAAATAGCTTTGTTTGAATGTGTTTGACTTTCATTTGATTCAAATAGCTTTGTTTGAATGCGTTTAACTTTCATTTGATTCAATTAGCTTTGAAGAATACATTTCACTTTCATTTAATTTAAACAACTTTGTTTGAATGTGTTTGACTTTCATTTGACTCAAATAGCTTTGTTTGATTGCGTTTGACTTTCATTTGATACAATTAGCTTTGTAGAACGTATTTGACTTTTATTTGATTCAAATAGCTTTATTTTGAATGTGTTTGACTTTCATTTGATTCAATTAGCTTTGTTTGAATGTGTTTCACTTTCATTTGATTCAATTAGCTTTGTAGAATGCATTTCACTTTCATTTGATTCAAATAGCTTTGTTTGAATGTGTTTGACTTTCATTTAATACAATTAGCTTTGTAGAATGTATTTGACTGTCATTTGATTCAAATAGCTTTGTTTGAATGTGTTTGACTTTCATTTGATTCAATTAGCTTAGTAGAATGTATTTGACTTTCATTTGATTCAATTAGCTTTGTTTGAATGTGTTTGACCTTTATTTGATTCAATTAGCTTTGTTGAATGAATTTGACTTTCATTTGATTCAATTATCTTTGTTTAAATGTGTTTGACTTTCATTTGATTCAATTAGCTTTGTAGAACGTATTTGACTCTCATTTGATTCAAATAGCTTTGCTTGAATGCGTTTAACTTTCATTTGATTCAATTATCTTTGTAGAATGCATTTCACTTTCATTTGATTTAAATAACTTTGTTTGAATGCGTTTGACTTTCATTTGATTCAATTAGCTTTATTTGAATGTGTTTGACTTTCATTTGTTACAATTAGCTTTGTTGAACGTATTTGACATTCATTTGATTAAAATAGCTTTGTTTGAATATGTTGACTTTCATTTGATTCAATTAGCTTTAGTTGAATGTGTTTAACTTTCATTTGATTCAATTTGCTTTGTTGAATGTATTTGACTTTCAGTTGATTCAATTAGCTTTGTTTGAATGTGTTTGACTTTCATTTGATTCAATTAGCTTTGTAGAATGTATTTGACTTTTATTTGATTTAATTAGTTTTGTTTGAATGTATTTGACTCTCATTTGATTCAAATAGCTTTGTAGAATGAATTTACTTTCATTTGATTCAAAT
>NW_018745182.1:0-24180 GCF_001683475.1 Chenopodium quinoa
AAGCATTGAACTACCACCTCCACAACCACCTCACAACCACCTCACAACCACCTCCACCTCCACAACCACCTCACGAAGACTATTTTTTGAACTTTTTTTTTTACTTTTAACTTCATGTCTTTTACTTTAACACTAATTCCCTTTACTTTTAAATCGAACATCATATTTCTGACTATTTTTTTAACATTATTTATCTCTTAAATTTGTTCCTTTTACTTTAATGATAATTTCATATACTTTTGGATTAATTTCTTTTACTTTAACATTACTTTTTTATTGATTTCTTCTACTTTTATATCTAGCACCATTTTTCACATGGAATAAATCTACTACTTCAACTCAGAGATATAATATGTATTCTTTATACAACCATACTACTTAAACCTTTAAACTAATGTTTTGGATTAATACTATATAACTTAAAGTACTCTAATGCCTATGATATATACAAATCTATTAAAAACATTTACAATTCTTCAAATTCCTTTTGCTTTCATCTCTTCCCAATCCTCAACATTTGTCAGCAGTTTCTCTTGCATTTGATTGTTATAATTGAGAAGTAGGTCAAGTACTATTTTTACATGATGCTGTGTCAATCTTTGAAATTCTTGTAAAAAATAAAAGATTAACCTTAGTTTTAATAAATTATGCTCTAAGTAATTCATATTGTTTAGGGTAAAGTTACCCTGCCCACGTGGACCAATCGTATGCTGACACGTGTCTGCCTTAGAGGGGTTCCAAGAGAACCAATCCTCTAGTGACATGTGGCACTCCAACCTTTGAGAGGGGAACTGATCCCCTCACACTATAAATAGAGGAAAATCCTCATTTATTGCACATTCATAAATATACACACAAAACCCGAGCAATATTAATTGTATAATTCTCTCGGAATACCAGAGAAAAACCCTTACATTCCGCACTTTTATACATCCGGATATGTTCTAACTTGGTCGTCGGAGGCGGAACTCCACCCAACCGGAGTTCCGTGGTTTTGCAGGTACAGGCGGTCGACGCGCATTCTTGGAATTGTAACTCTCCGAGGGACTTCAAAAACCCCAAAACATTTGGCGTCATTTGTGGGGAAAGTACTTCTGAGATGGCATCAGAGTATGTACCGCCTGTTGAAGGCAAACGGCCTACGGTCGAAGTTGAGGTCCACACGGACCAAGATAGTAGTGACGACCTTGAGGTCGACACGTACGTGGCCCCAGACGGGTCATTCGGAACAAGACACACCCGTTCCAAGGAAACAAGGGAACGGGGCGAAGACAAATCTGGTCCCAACAGCCTAACCATCAAGCCGGCTGGGACACCCCAGGCGGCACAGGGAGCTACCCCTGTTACAAGAGAAGAAATCATGAAATTCGTGACGAGTTTTGAAGAGGAAATCAAGGACCTGATAAATAGGTCAACTGGCACCAACAAAGGTTAGTCGGCCAAGAAGCCTTCTCCCTCAGGGAAGAAGCACGTTAAGGATCGTGTGCCTACTCCTCACCCTAAACTAAAGGGGGCGTATGGGCCCATGATCGACCTTTCAAAGCTCCGTTTCCCTGAATCAGGGAAACGGAAGGCCATCCGACAATTTCAGCCGGATGGATAAAAAGGACTTACTCAGATGCCCGGATGTTAATCCAGCAGATTAGAAGTCAACAGTTGTCTGAGTCGGATTCAACGTCGACTTACCCAGACAGCTTTCAGAATACTTCAATGAAGTATTCAGAAACAAACCGAGAGAGTCAGTCATGCGACTTGTTTCGGGGTTTTCTGATGTCCTGCGGGAGTTACAATTCCAAGACTGGAACCGGACGCCTGTACCTGCAAAACAAACGGATGCTCCGGATGATTGGAGATCCGCCTCTGACGGTCAAGTTAGTACTTGATTAAGGAGTAATTAATGCGGAAATTAAAGTGATTGGGTCTCTCTAGGTGAGAGAGTTTAATGTGTGTAATCTGCGTAATCTCCCTTAATGAGGATTAAGGGAGGTATTTATAACCTCGGGAAACGTGCCAATCTAGGTTTAGGTTAACCTTGGGCTGATTGGGCTTCCCGGAAGTTGGGCCTAGGTGACCGGTTATCCCAGGTGTCATGGGAAGGACACGTGTCGTGTCGTAATTGGTCCATAGTGGACGGATCATTGCTTGACACGTGGCAGGCTCCTATTGGCCCATGTGACGGACACATGGCGGAACCTGATTGGTCCACTTGTCAGATGGTGATTGGTGGGGAAAAATCCCCTAATCATTTGCCCCTCACAGGTGGCACGTGACTGGTCACGTGTTACCTGTGACAGGTGTCGCACTATGACAGGCGACGGCCTGCTACAGGTGTCAATCGGCGAAAGGCCGAGAGATTCTCCCGCCAAAATTTTGAACTTTGGAAGGGACCCTTCGACTTCTAACTTCGCCTATATAAGGGGGTGTTGACTTCAGTCATTTTCACATTTGAGAACTTTTAGAGAGGACATTCGGACCCCTGAACTTGCTCTGACATTTTGGACCCTTTCTGCCTACCGCCTGCTCTGACAAGCCGACTGCAAAGGATTTTCGGAACTTCATCAATCGTCACTCGTTCAGGTAACCGTCGGTTCTCTTACTCTTAATTTTCTCCTTACTTTATTCTTTTTTGAAATGGCACCACGGAAGCACACGACACGACCTAGGTTAGTGATCAGCCGGTCACCGGGGACGGTTGAATCTAGGACTAGGAGTGCCGCCTGCCCTTTTCTGGACCCATCTTTTCCCTTTATACAAAGTCCGACTGTATCTGTGTCTATGCAGAGCATGATGACCAGAACAAAAAAGACTGCCAGGATCTCAAACTCAGACGGCTCCTCCCACAGGGTGCCGATTAGTGAAACATCTGACCAGGCGCCAGATGTGGAAGTGAAACAAAGTGGCTTGAAAGCCGGCAGTTCTGAGGGAGGAGTCAAAGTGACCCCTTCCCATTTTACAGTTGACAATTCTACATTCTCTCCTGCTCCTTTTAAAGGAGAGGAGTCGGGCTAACTTTGATCACCTTTAATATTAATAGTTGAATTTGTGCATTGAAAAACGTGACCAAACAAACATGTCAACTAAAATGAAACACATAAATAGTATGCTTATACTATGTCTAAAACCCTTGTTTGGGATGAAAGCTTATAGCAAATTACTAATTTTAAAGGATCTATCACAAATAATCTTACATGTGACGTTTACTAGTATATCTAACATGTATTGGGCAAGACCTACAATAAAATAAATAAATTAATGAGAAAATTAAAAATAATAATCCCAACTTTGGATTATTCTAAAATAATCCGAATTTTGGGGGCTTTTGATTTTCTTCAATCCCAAATACCGATTACCGGTTGAATGAGTTATTTTTATTTTATTTTTTTTGTTAAAGTGACACGTGTCGTAAATTAATTAGTTAAATAAATAAATTTTTTTTTTTTTTTAAAAAAAAAAACCCCACCCAACCACCTTAAGAGACCTGGCAACCTGCCTAGCCCAACCATCCCTCGCCAGACCGCCGTCAGTCCCCCACCACTATAGTCGTCGCTCCGGCCGCTTCCCTCTAAACCACCATCCCCTCCCCGAAACCCCCACATAACCACCAATAAAGCCCCTTCCCCACTTCGAAGACTTCCAAGTGCCACTCTCTTTACCCCGAAACCCTAGTAGCTAGGGTTTTCGATGGTGAGGAAGTGGCTGTTGGGGGTTTTCGGGAGTGGGGGAGGGGTTTCGAGGGAGTTTTGAATGGTTGGAGGGGTTTAAAGGGTGGTCTTGTTGTGGAGACGAAAAATCGAATCGGAAAAGGAGGGGATTGGGGTAGAGGTGGGTTACAACACCGGCACAGGGGGATTGGGGGGAAAGCGGCGCAACATTGGGCAAGGGAAGGGAGGGGTAGATGCGGCCGATCGGCGTTAGTGGTGGGGGTTACGGTGGTCAGGTAGGGATAAGGATTTTTCTGGTTTTCTTTAAAAAAAATTAATTTTTTTTCTTAAAATTTTTCTTTTTTTTAAATTTTTTCTGGTTTTTTTTTTAATTATAGCTTGACACATGGCACATAACCTGTTATAACAGATCATTCGACTTTTGTTGGACCGGTTTTGGGATTGAAGAAAATAAACAGCTCCAAAGTTCGGATTATTCCAGAATAATCCAAAGTTGGGATTATTGAAACAAAATCCGTGAAAGTTGGGATTATTTTTTTAATTTTTCCTAAATTAATTTGTTTCTAATGACTGATCAATTAAGACTTTAGATTAGTTCGTTATATTAGCTAGAAAAGCTTTGCAACTAGAAAATATTATACAGTTTTTCACAAACAAAAAATTTCAAATTAAAATGGGGAAAATTAATAAGAATAATCCAAACTATTAATGTCCTTCTCAAATTAATCCCAACTATTATTTAACCTAGAATAATCCCAATTATTGGGTGCTTCTTCTCAAAATAGACTCTTTTTACAGGTTACCTATAATATCAGTTAACATTTTTAATCCCGTTTTTTTTTTTTTTTTTTTTTTTTTTTTTTACATTTCACCCTTTCTTTCTCCCTCCACCATTTCGATAAACTTAGCACAGACATTCTGCCATACCACCTCAACGGTTGCCAAGCCATTCAGCCAACCCCTTCTCTTGCATACAACTCCATACTTTATATCTACTTTGGTCTTTGGATGTTCACTTCTAAAGTCAAAGGGAAACATCTGCTATATTGCACAACTAATAAGAAAACAATAGTATTCCAAATTTCCATGTAATCTAGAATTCTGCAATGGGATTTCGTTTGCAATTTAATCCCCTGTTTGTCCTATGCTTCTCCAAAATTGATTGCCTACGAGATTTTGACTTCAAAATTGTAATTTGTTCTACCATTTAAGCTGTGAAGGTGCAATTCACGAGTTTCGGATTGTTTTGCAATTTTGATTTGAATTTAGGGATTAATTTAGGATTTATCAACTCCTAAATTGTGATACTGGGAGCAAAAGTATATTATTTTTGTTCATTTCCTAGCCTAATTTGACCGAAAAGAAAATTGAAAAGGGTCCGATTCTTTTTTCTCCGGCTAACCTTTTAATGGCAACTAACTTCACCGTGATGTTGCTATGTCCAACTCCGCAGCTCGACTTTTTTATTTTATTTTCTTTATTTTATTTATTTATTTTTGAGGGACTAGTGTTTTGTTGTTAATTCAAGGTTTATGAACGATTTTTGTTGGTGTATAGGCAGTTTTGCAGACTATATTATGGACTATGGAGAACAGGAATATAGGGAATGGAGAGAGGTTAGGGAAGAAGGTTAAAAGCAAACCAATTTTAAAGTGACGTATCATGCCGGCTTAATACGTTATCTAAACGTGTAGACTAATATGAGAAGGTTAGTCAATAGTTAGGATTATCTTGAGTTGAAGTATTGTAGGGATTAAAATGAGAAGGTGGTAAATAGTTGGAATTATTTATGTTAATGTTTCCATTAAAAATATAACAAAAACAAAAATTTTCAAAATTTGACTTTGTATAATTAATCTTCATCATTTTGGTAATGATTGTCATAATGAGAGATAATATCTCAAGTTCACTAACAAATGTGTTAGATTTTGTAGTTTTTCATCATATGTTTGGATGTATAGAAATGCTCGGTAAAAAAGATAATAATGTAACTGAGATTCACATTTCAAGCATATTTGGCAAAATTAATAGTCGTAGTAGCTAGTATTTATCATATGTATATATTAGATTTGGCAATTCTAACCCAGACTTGATGACCCGACTCATGACCTCAAAAGTGGCCCAAAACCCGAAATCAATCCGACCCATACCCGACCCGAAGTGAAATTGACCCGACTCTAACCCGAAAACCCGAAGTTGACCCGATATCCGAAAGGACCAGACCTGAATTTAACTTGAATTAATTAACCCAAACAGACCCAAAACCCGAAGTGACCCGAATTTAAAATTACCTTATACCTAAAAATGACAACCAATTAATGCTAAATACTTGACCCGAGCAAACTCAAATAGAAAATTATCGCAATTAGGAATGACAATGGATCGGATTCGAGTCAAATGTTGATAAATCCGAATCTGATCCGTTTAAAATTCGGATCGTGGACTGGGGTCTTAATCCGGATCCGAATCTGATTAATCGAGTTCGAGTTCGAATCCGACTCACATCTTAAGGGTCCAAATCCGATCCGTTTATTCGGGCATATTGATTCAAGTAATTTCTATTTTTTCTTAGAATAATATGTGATATACTTATATATGCTTGTATTGTCTCTAATATTTTTTTTTACAAACTCTAAATATATATTTTTAATATCATATTAGTGTGTAAAAAATTCGAAAAAAAACCCTAACAATGATATTAACACTAACAACTATATTTTCTCTATAAGCAATAATAATTGTTTCATATAAAAAAAAAAAATCTACTAATAAAGCTTGACTCAAAGTATCGACCCGAAATGACCTGACCCGAACTTGACCCGATATATGGACCCAACCCGAATTGACCCGACCCAAAGACTACCCGAAGTGTTGACCCGACCCAACCCCACTTAAATATATGTTGACCTGAATTTGACCCGACCCATACCCGACTCGTACGACTCATTTACCAGGCCAGGTCTAGTATATATTAGCTATGATACTAGATATTAGGCCAATTTGGCCTCAATAACACAAATTATGGCTTGGGTGTAGTGAGTGAGTAGCACCACTTACTAGTGGCAAGAAAATCACCAACTTAGGTAATGGGTGGAACGTTTGTCATATATAGCCAAATGACACCAACTACGCCTATTTTATAGGGTCGTCGATATCATTTATAAAAGTTGTTATTTTAATTACTAGATTTTAATTACTAGTTACAGGTGGTGTTTGGACTATGCACCAAAGTCATAGTTGGTTTGTTGAGACCAATTTTTCTTAGATGTTACAGTTATATTTGTTTCGGGTGTTTTTGGTCCCTCGGGAGAGTTACAATACAGAGTATGCGCGCCTGACTTCTGTGCCTGCAAAATCACGAAACTCCGGTTGGGTGTAGTTCTGCCTCCGACGATCAAGTTAGTATGATTCCGGATGGTAATAGTGCGGAAAGTAAATAGGTATTTCTCCCTGATTCAAGGAGATTCCGCAGTTAATATTGCTCGGGTTTTGTGTTTGTATTTATGAATGCCAATGAATGAGGATAATTCCTTTATTTATAGCAGATGAGAATATGCTCTCCCATTGGGGGTTCAATGTCACGTGGCATCCTCTGATTGGATCCCCTTAGGCCTGTATGAGGGTGACACATGTCAGGCCCTCATTGGGCCACGTGGCAGGGGGGGGGGTGATATTTACCCCAATCATTTGCCCCTCACAGGTGCCGCGTGGCTGGCCACGTGGCACCTGTGACACTTGTCACCATGCGGGAGGGCGACGGTTCGCCTCCTTCCCTCCATTTTTAGAATTTGAAACTGAAGGGGGGAAGGTGACGGTTCACCTTCTGGGATCTTCTATAAATAGGAAACTCCCTCCTCTTATTCCTCACTTTGTCAAACTTGACAGAGAATTTTTTTGAGAGAAGAAAGAGAGCTCCTGATCCCTCCTGCTTTTTTCGCGCAAACAACCTTCAACCTCAAGTCATCCGGATATCGACTGAGTATTTCTTTGCCCGCCTCACTAAGGTATCCATCTGGCCTTGTTATTTTCTTTCAATCTTGATTTTTGATAAAGCTGCAGCCGGTATTACGCCGTCTGGAGCCTCTTTAAGCAATCTCATGATGAATTGCACCCAGTAGACCCTTAGCCGGTTTACACCGTCTGAGGTGTCTTCAAGCAATCTCATTGTGAGTTGCATTCAATAGACCCTCAACTAGTTATTCATCGTCTGGGGTATCTTCAAGCAATCTCATTGTGAGTTGCATTCAATAGACCTTCAGCCGGTTTTTTCACCGTCTGGGGTATCTTCAATAAAATTTTCTTTTGAATTGTTTCGTAGTTCCCTCAGCCGGTCTCACAGTCTGGGGTATGTGCGAGTAATTCCCTTCTGAGCTACTTTGCTGACACCCAACCGGCATTATACCGTCTGGGGTATCTGCAAACAGCCTCTTGATTTTTTGTTGTATCGGATGCCCAACCGGCTTTCTGCCGCATGTGGCAGTTCCGTACAATTTTCTTCGTAAGTTGTCTATAATGGTCCTCAGTTGGTTTTATACCGTCTGGGGGGTCTTTGGACAACCTTTCATAAAATCTCCAGACTACTTGCTTTGTATGTCTAACACAGCCGACTTTTTCCACCTGCGGTGTCTTTGGGCAACATTGGTAATTAACCTTTCTTTCTTTTGCCAATTTGCAGTCTGCTCAAAGTGATACCGTTTGGGGTATCTTTGGTCAACAATCTCAACTTCTTTTACCATCTCCTTTCAACTACAAGGTAACGCCTTCGTTCCTCGCTTTTTTGGAGGTTGTTTTTTAAATTTCCCCGGCTGTATATATTGTTAGAATAATGGGCTCACCCAACACACACACGACACACCACAATTTAGAGGTCAGCCGGTCTCCTAGTACGGATGAGTCTAGGACGGGGGGTGCCGCCTTTGGGTACTGGGACTCTCCTTGTTCATCTCCCAAACCGACCGTCTCTGTCTCTGTGCAGGACGCAATGGCTCGGACTAGGAAAACAGTCGTTGATCTAGAGTACACAGGGGAAACCTCTGAAGAATTGCCGCCTGACCCTAATCAGGCTGAGATGACAAGGGGATCACCGCATGGTACCCCAAGCACTCCCAGTGATGGAATACTGGGATTGGGTCAGGAAAGCGGTGAAGATGCCACCTCCCCCTCCAGGGTTGAACAGGAAAACCCTTCAGAGAACGCGAGAGGTGAAGAGACCGGCTCCTCATATGGTTCAGAGCAAAGCGGCAGTAGCAGCAGCCTTCTTACACCGGATGCGGATAGCGAGGAGGAGGAGAGGCCCACATGGAACAATATGGGCGACCATTTCCTTATTCCCGTCTCTGTAAAAGATAGGGCCAGTATGGCCAGTAACTTAGAGGACTTTGTCAAAATACGTCCTCTTGGAGAAGATTGGAGAATAATCGTGCCGCCTGAGATGGGCACTATAGTCTGGGAAGATGACCAACCGAATTCAAACGGGTATTTCGGCTGTTACGAGGCGGCGTTTCTAGCCGGTCTCCGCTTCCCTTTACACAACACCATAAAGGCCATTCTTCGAGGGTATGGTCTGGGTATTTGGCAGTTAACCCCTAATTCATGGGTTAACATCTTAGGCTATATCTCTGCCTGCGAGATGTAGAACCTCAACCCCGGCTGAGAGGCCTTTGCCCACATGCATTATCTGAGCAGAAGCCCAAGCGGGTGGAGAGCCTGGTATACATTGACCACCTACCCTCATTACTTGATGACCCTAGACAAACCGTCCAAGTGGTCGGACTGGAAGAATAGGTTTTATCTGGTTTCTGCTCCTACAAAGGAGGAGAACCGGGAGTATAAGATATACAACCGAAAGCCAGAACTTCTTGGGCACAAATGCAAAAAACCTCGAATCCCGGATGGGGACTACGAGAGAATAATAGAGTCAAAAATTTTTGAACAGACCACCACCACCCTCTCCAATGGGGAATTAATAAGTGTGTCCAGGAACTGGGTACCAAAGCACAAATTCCTTCGTGATGAGGCGTTCTTGTCCGCCTGTAAGCTTAGCACTCATTTTAACAAACGTAGGTTGCTCTAGTGCTTGATCTTGTTTTGCCGTTTGTACATGATATTTTTCCTCCCCTTTCTTCTAACCGGATGGGTCGTTTTTTGTAGCGGAAGCCTTAGCCATGTTGTCAACAGAGAAGACACCGGCTAAATCTGCCAAAGAAATCCGCAAAAAAATGCGAAGAAGAAACTTGCCGCCCAGGCGGCAAAAAGTAAGGTATACTACTTTTCCTTCCTTTCTTTCTACTTCAACTTCCGTTTGACTTCTTGCCGGCTGACCCTTTGCGTGTTTATTTCAGGATGGGAGCAAGGTGCCCTGCTCCCTTACAAAGCTAATAAGGCCCAGGCCGGGGGAGGAGCCGGCCACTCAAAATAAGGCGAGGAAGACTTCCTCCCTGACAGTTCCCAGTCGGCTGACGGTTGGGGGTAAAACTGTCAAAAACACAAGCCTGGGGTTCGATATTACTTCCAGGCAGCCGGATGTCCAAGAGGCATCCAAGGAAACAGTGCCGCCTAGGGCATTCGGCGCCTCTGTGCCGGCTGAGGGCAGTCGTGGCCTCACCTCCCAAGGTACTAATGATCCTTTCAACCCTTCTTTGCTTGGCAAGCCCATACGGGTCAAGTCGCACTCCCAGCTCTAGCCAGAAGACTCTTCTGGCAGCCGGCAGTCAATAGGAGGGAAGTATGCTGCCTTCTCACCATCTTTTTCTGGTGCAGATCACTCCCCTCGCTGGCCGGATGTACAACAGTACGCCGAGGCCATGTTGAAGGGCATCCCTAGAGAGGAGAAGGAGGCGATCCCAGGGATCAACTCCTTCAATGCCGACCAGGTTATGGCCGGCCTGGCTGAGGTATATGCTCTTCCAACTGTTTAAGTTATTATGCCGTCTGACCCCTTCAAACACCGCTTGGGCTTTTTGCAGTCAATGCTGCGTGTGGAGGGGCTCAAGAAAGCCTATGCCCGCAAGTGTGAGGAGGTAAGATGGGCTAAACGGGATGCGTCTGAGGCACATAACGTTGCCCAATATTCCATGATTATGCATGAATTAAAAACTAAAGGCATAATCATGCAACAGGCGGACACCATCAAAACTCTTCAGCAGTCTCTCAATGAAGCCCACACTAAGATTTTCAACCTCCAGGCGGCGAAGGAGAATGCTGAAGCGGAGTTGAAGAAGACGACAGATTCTGCCAAGCTTTTGGACTTGGCCAAGAAGGAGAATTCGTTGCTCTTGGCTGACAACGTCCGCTTGAAGAAGGAGGCGGCCAATGCCAATCAGAGTTTCAAAAACACGCTGGAAGCTGAACAGAGCCGGCTCATTGAAGAGAATGAGCAAGACTGCGTTAAAAGAATGCAAAAGGCTTGGTCCTTGGTTCATCCGGGCATGGAGTATACCGTCTGGGAACTTGCCTATAAGTACGCTGATCTTGCCATTGAGGCGCAGGAATCAAACCAGCCGGCTCCAGAGCCTTATGAAGAGTGGGTCCAGAAGTAGATCGAGGCCATGCAGGCGGAGATCAGCTCAGACGGGGGAGAGAATCAGGATGAGAATCAAGAAGAGATAGTCCCTCCTACTTCAGAAGCCGCTTCTAAGGACCCGGCTCAGCCTCTACCTCAGCATTAAGCTTTACTGTCTTCAACTTTTCTAGCCTGCGTGCCGTGTATTTCATGTATCTTTCAGCGAACAGGGGTCCGGCTAACAATTGAACAAATTCTTATTTATATATATATGCGTCGACTGGGTCGGTTTTTTTTTTTTATCATTTTCAATTCTTTTTTCATTTTTGCAACTTTTGTATTTTTGCTTTGTGATATGTCGGATGTATTAGCTACGTATGCCCCTAGATGGTTGGTTTCTTAGCTGCTAAGTCTAAGCAGGCAGCCGTCCATAGTTATCTAGATAAATGAATATGAGATCCTTGACTTTTACAACAGATTTGCCCGGCTGCATAATGCAGCCTAGGACCTGACGTATGCTCTTTTAGACCCTTGTTAAGTATGAAGCAAGGTCTGGCCTTGCTTCTGACGTCGTAGCCGGTTGTAATGCTTTCTTCCAAAAGCCGGTTGCACACTGAGGTACAATTTGCCGCTTATATTGCCATGGGGCAATAGCAAGGCGGATGCTGAGGTCAACAGGGTCTGACCTTCCTCATGGATCATTAGACCGGCTGGGGTGCTTTTGGGCAAAAGCCGGCTAGTGATCAAGGTCGATATTACTGTCTGTACTGCGTTAGGGCAATAACCGGTTTTGACTTATAACGCTACTTTCCGGCTGTATTGCCTTGGGGCACTAGCCGGTTGAAGTATGACAAAATTTGCCAGTTGTATTGCCTTAGGGCGATAGCCGGTTACAATTTTTAAGATATGGTTTCGAAGTTAATTAGGGTTAAACTTCAGGATGGAAGCGGGGTCCGGCTATAGTGCTTTTGGGCAAAGTTGGCTGCTTAACAAGATTTAATTAACCGTCTGTATTGCCTAGGGGCAATAGCCGGCTGTATCTTGTTTGCGATGGGTCATTCAAACGGACATGGGTTATTAACCTAACCGGTTAAAGCCGTTTGAGTTCATGACGCATAGAACAATGTACCATCCGAAAGGGAGATGTTCTCTTCAACGAATTCACCCGGATGGGCGTCGCTGGATAACTGCTTAGGGTTAAAGCAGTCGGTTTTTAAAATATGTTGGCTTTGGGCCTTAAGTAGCTAAGTTAGGTACTTAGCTTCTTATTTTGAGCAAACGGGTGTTCGGTTGTGCATTGCACAATTAGGTCCTGCTAGATGCCCGGTTGTGCATTGCACAGGGGACTTGGGAGATGCCCAGTTGTGCATTGCACATGGGACTTAATACAAAAAATTGAATTAAGGTATTCCTTTCATTCATTTACTCTTTACAAAAAGTATTTACAATCTCCTTAGAAGTAGTACTTTTTCAAGTTATCTACGTTCCAGGTTCTGGCCAACTGCCTGCCGTCTGGTGTTTCCAGGCGGTAGGTGCCGCCTCTAACGTCTTCAAAAATCCGGTAGGGGCCTTCCCAATTGGGGGTTAACTTTCCTTGTTCATTTACCCTACCGGTTGCCTCCATTTTTCGTAGCACAAAGTCCCCCACTTTGAGGGGCCGCTTGTGTACTCTTCTGTTGTAAGCCTTGTCATTCTCAGACGGTATATCTCATGACGCAAGGCGGTGTTGCCCCTGCGTTCCGGGAGTGAATCCAATGCTAGATGCATGGCCTCCCTATTAGCCTCCTCATCATAGAGCATGACTCGGAGTGTTGGCTCATAAAGTTCAATAGGCAGGACGACCTCAATGCCATATTTCATGCGAAACGGGGTTTCACCGGTTGCCCCCTTTTCAGTTGTTCTAATGGCCTAAAGGACGTGAGGTAACTCATCCGCTCAAAGGCCACCGACTCTTTCAATCTTCTTTTTTATGCCGTCTGAGATGAGCTTGTTAAAGGCTTCAACTTGGTCGTTTGCTTGGGACCGGCCAAAAGGTGCAAAACAATGTGAGATCCCCTGATCTCCCAACCAATCCTTGAGGACAGACGTTTCAAACTAGGGGCCGTTGTCAAAGACCATAGACATAGGCACCCCAAACCGGATGATGATGTTCCTCCAAATGAAGGAGATGACGTCCTTTGTCTTGATGCCTTTGACTGCCTCGGCCTCAACCCACTTGGTGAAGTAATCTACAGCCACCAGAATGTATCTTCTGCCGCCTGTGGTAGGCGTGTAAGGACCCAAGATGTCCATGCCCCATTTTGGAAATGGAACCGGGCTGTAGATAGCCGTAAGATCGGTTGCCGGATGGTGTATGAGCCGGCCAAACCTCTGGCACTTGTCACACTTCTTCACCAATTCCATGGCGTCTGCCTCGAGAGTGGGCCAGAAGTAACCTTGCCACCTGTCCCTCTTTGCTAGAGACTTGCTGCCTATATGTGAAGCAAAAAAGCCCGCATGCAGATCTTCTAGCACCTCTTTTTCCCTATTTATGGGGTAACACACTTCAGCAACGGCTGAAGGTAACCCTTTCTGGAGAGTTTTCCCTTGTACATTTCAAAGCTCAAAGCTCGTTTTTTAAGTGGAGCCGCTTCTGAAGATGCATCCGGCAAAGTGTCGTTTACTAAATAATCCCGGTGGGGTCCATCCAAGTAGAGCTTTGGTCAAGAATTCCAATGTGATCATGTTCAATACTTCATTTTTCCATGACCTCCTAGAAGACTGACCTAAGCGTATCACAAGTGGCGGATGAGGCCAATTTGGACATAGCATCCGCCTGATTATTCTCTGACCAGGGCACCTGACTTAGATGGAATTCGTCAAGTGTCCCCGCCTCATCTTTGACCGCCTGAAGGTATCTAATCATTGCCGGATGGGTAGCCTCATAGTCACCATTGAATTGGCTCATAATCAATTGAGAATCAGAATAGGCGTCAACTTTTCTTGCCCCCTGCCGCCTTACATATGCGTATACCGGCTAGCAGGGCTTCATACTCAGCTTCATTGTTTGAAGCTTGAAACTTGAACCGTAGTGCATATTCATAGGTATCCCCTTCTAGAGATTTGCAAATTACGCCTGCACCACAGCCGTTCAAGGTAGAGCTTCCGTCTACGAATAACTTCCAAACCTGGTCGGAATTTTCCGGCTGATCCGGCCAAGTCATCTCAACAATGAAGTCAACAAACGCCTAACCTTTCACTACCCGCCTAGGTTCAAAAGTTATCTCCAGGCTTTTGCATTTCAACAGCCCACTTGATCATTCTGCCGGATGACTCTATGGTAGTCATTGGATGCTTAAGCGGCTGATCAGTGTAGACAGTCACCGGATGAGCCAAGAAGTAGGGCTTTAGCCGCTTGACTGCTTTGTAAAGAGCTAGCCCAAATTTTTCAATCATAGGGTACCGGAGCTCAGCATTTCTAAGTATGTGACTGATGAAATACACCGTGAGCTATTTGCCGTCTCTCTCAGCAAGGAGAACAACACTAAGGGAGTGATCTGAGACGGCTAGGTACATGTAGATTAGGCAGGAGGCTCACTAGCCTTGGCAAAGAATGCAAGTGTTGCTTTAACCTCTGAAATGCCGCCTCAGCTTCTTCTCCCCATTCAAATCTAGACCTCTTCCTGATTGCTTGGAAGAAGTAAAGGCACTTGTCACCTGACCGGCTAAGGAATCTTCCTAATGTCGCCAGGTAACCGGTTAGCTTCTGGGCCTCCTTGACAGTGCGCGGTGATTTCATGTCAATCACCGCCTGTACTTTTTCCGGATTGGCCTCTATGCCTCTTTAATCAATCAGAAATCCGAGAAACTTCCCAGACTCAACACAAAAACACACTTCTTGGGATTAAGCATGACCTTGTGCCGCCAGAGGGTGGTGAAGGTTTCTCGGAGGTCGGCTAGGTGATCCGCCTGTAGCTTGGATTTGACTATCATGTCATCAATATACGCCACTACATTCCTTCCGATTTGATTGATGAATACCGTGTTTATCATTCGTTGGAAGGTAGCAGTCGCATTTTTCAACCAAAACAGCATCACCGTGTAGCAGTACAACCCCTGATCAGTGACGAAGGTCGTCTTTTCCTGATCCTTCTTCCATAGGGGAATCTGGTGGAAGCCTGAGTAGGCATCCATAAAACTCATCAAGGCATGGCCGGTTGTAGAGTCGACCAGGCTGTCGATCTTTGGAAGGGGATAACTATCCTTCGGACATGCCTTGTTTAGATCTGTGTAATCTACACACATCTTCCAGGTACCATTCGGCTTCTTGACAAGGACAACATTTGCTACCCAATCCGGGTAGTAGAATTTCTGAATGAACCCGGCATCCAGGAGCTTTTTGACCTCAGCGGCTGTCGCCTAAGATCTCTCCTTTCCATGATCCCTCTTCTTCCTAACCGGCTTTATTTTTGGGATCAACGGCTAGCTTGTGGGCGGCTAGATCCGGGCTGACGCTTGGTATCTCTTCCACTTCAAAGGCAAAAATGTCTTTGAACTCTTTCAGAAGTTGGAGCAAATCTGCTCCCAACTTTTCAAAAGCAACCGTCCCAACTTTGACGGCTCTGTCGGGGCGGCTGTCGTCTAGGACGACATCAAGGCTTTCACCGGCCGGCTGGGGTCGGAGTCATCCGGCCTTTCCCCAGTCAGTTATTGCTATTTTTGCTTTTCCGGCAGGGGCCAATTGGTCCGCCTTTTCGCTTCTTGCCGGCTGCCTTGGGAGCCGGCGCAGCTTCCTTGTCATCAGTGATAGTGAGTCCCTCATTATGACCGGCTGCAGTCGTAGTTGGCCTGACGTCTGAGAGATAGCACTCCCTAGCCGTCTTTTGGTCCCCGCTCAGGGCACCCACTGATCCGTCATCCCTCTCAAACTTGATCAGCATAAGAGAGGGATGATGACTGCCTTTGACTCGTTGAGGGTGGGACGACCCATAATAAGGTTGTAGGTGGTCAATTCCTCGACCACCAAAAAACTTGACGACCATGTGCCGCCTTTCCCCCTGTCCCCTAGCCGGATGGGTAGGTCAATCCTCCCCACCGGATGCACTACCCCTCCCCAAAGACGGTTAGGGGGTGAGGAGCCTTGTGCATCCTACTAGGCTTGTACTTAAGCTTCATCAAAGCACTGGTAGTTGATCAGGTCAGACAAGCTCCCGGTATCAATTAAAATCCGGCCAAACTCGTTAATTGGAAACTTTTCATTCGATGACAATGGGGTCATCACGGGGACGCCTGAACATGCCTCGATCTTTCTCAGAGATGAAGACCTCAGGGAAAGGTGTCTTTTGACGCCTGGCCCTCATCTTCTGGGTTGGGATAATTTCTGGATGTTATCTTTGGCACCCCGAAGTGTAGGACCTTCGCTTGCGAAGCCGCCTGCTATAGTGAAGATGTGCTCTTTGTCCGTTTCAGAGCTAGCAGCCGGTTTCTTGGACGGTTGTCCCCCACTTGGTTTGGGGTTGCCCTTGGACTTCACCAGATAGGACTCCAGAGCCCCCTCATTAGCCAGACGGTCCAATAGCCGCCTGAGGCTATAGCGACCATTGGTGTCATGGCCAACGTCCTCATGGAACTAGCAATACTTTCTTGTGTCTCTGTTTCTTGACAGAGCTTTTCATTGCAGCCGGTTTTTTCGATTGTCAACCGGTCCTTTTATCTCCATGAGGATGAAGGAGCAGTCTTTTTTTGAACTCGTACTTTGGGACGTACGGTTCCAACTTCCTTTGCTTCTTCTAGGACGGCTGACCTGGGCGGTCTGCTGCCCAGATTTCTTTTCTTTTCTTCTTTCCTGGCCGGCTGGGTTGGCCGGTTGTCTCTCCTGTCGGACCGCTTGGGTTCTGACGGATGTTTGATGGCGCAGAGCTCAGTTGCCTGTATATAGGCCTCCGCCTCCATCAGCGCCTCTTGGAAGGTGGCTACCCTCTTGCGGACCAGATCAAATTTAAAAGTTGACCCATCCTTTAGGCCCTTGAAGAAGTCTGTATATGCAACCTCGTCAGACAGCCCCTGAATCTGAATTCTCATCAGATTGAACCGCCTGACATAGGACCGAAGTCCCTCCTTGTCACTCTGCTGTATTACCCCTAGGTTGAGACTTGTCTTTTTTGCAGGGATGTTGATGGAAAAGTTGGACGCAAACAGGTATGCAAGCGTCTTGAAATTATTGATGCACCCAGTCGGCAGGTTGTCAAACCATCGTTAGGCGATGCCCTTCAACGTAGCTGGGAAGCATCTGCACCATGAGGCGTCATCCAACCCCTGTAGATACATGAGGTTGGTGTATGCCATAGGTGGTCTTCTAGGTTGGTGGTACCGTCGTAGGCACCAACCAACACATTTTTAACCTTGGCCGACTGCGCCGCCTCGGTTATCTCCTGATAGAAAGCCGAAGGCTGTTCCCCAAGATTTAGCAGACGGAGCTGCCAGTCCATAGGTTGGACTTGGTATGCCGCCTGACCCCCGAAGGGAGCCGACTGCATGAATGGAGATCCATACGGGGCGTATTGTTGTTGGGGCACATACGGAGCCTACTGGATCACGTGAGGGCCAGTACGTGCGGACACGCCGCGCGACTGACTCCCTTGCTGCGTCTCCGAGTGCTTCATTGAAGCATTTCAGAAACTGTCTGAGTAGGTCGACGTTAAAGCCGACTGAGACATTCTCTGACTTCTCTTCTCCTGGATGAACATCCGGGCGTTAGAGAAAGTCTTTTTTGACCCATCCGGCTGTGTATGCCGGATGGCCTTCCTTTTCCCTGATTAAGGAAAACGAAGTTTGGAGAGGTCGATCAGGGGCCCATCCGTCCCCTTGGGTTTGGGATGCGGAGTAGGCACCCAGTCTTTGATTTTCTTCTTCCCGGAGGAAGAAGTCTTTTTTGCTGACTGACCCTTGCTTGAGCCAGCCGACTTCTTGATTATGTCTTTGATTTCCCCCTTGAAACTAGTCATGAGATTCATGAGTTCGTCTCTAGTGACGGGGGCAGCACCCTCCGCCGCCTAGGGTTGTCCAGGGTGCTTGTTGTCTGGGTTGTTGGGACAAGGTTTGTCTTGGTCTCGTTCCTTCTTTTCTTTGGAACGGGTGCGCCTAGAGCGGAATGACCCGTCTGGGGCCATGTAAGTTTTGACATTGTAGTCGTCACCACTGCCACTTTCATGGTCCGTATGGACCTCAGGGTCAGTCGTAGGCCGGCTGCCCTCTGCATTCAGTACAGCATCAGATGCCATCTCAGTAGTACTCTCCCCACAGACGGCACCAAATGTTTCGGGTGTTTTTGGTCCCTCGGGAGAGTTACAATACGGAGTATGCGCGCCTGACTTCTGTGCCTGCAAAACCACGAAACTCCGGTTAGGTGGAGTTCCGCCTCCGACGATTAAGTTAGTATGATTCCGGATGGTAATAGTGCGGAAAGTAAATAGGTATTTCTCCCTTATTCAAGGAGATTCCGCAATTAATATTGCTCGGATTTTGTGTCTGTATTTATAAATGCAATTGAATGAGGATGATTCCTCTATTTATAGCAGATGAGAATTTGCTCCCCCATTGGGGGTTCAATGCCACGTGGCATCCTCTAATTGGATCCCCTTGGGCCTTTATGAGGGTGACACGTGTTATGCCCTCATTGGGCCACGTGGCAGGGGTGATATTTACCCCAATCAATATTTTTTAAATTTTGGTAATCCATAGAGATTTAATTACTAAAAGGAGAAAGTTACAACTTACAAAGAGTTAAGCTGTAACCACCAAAACACCACAAGATCACAAAGGCCAAATACCCACCAAACCTATTTGAGGGATAAAAGTGTCACCTTCTACGAAGGGTTCACTTCTGAGACCAAGAAGCAACTTAGGAACCAGAAAGTCATCTTCTAGGAAGGGTGCTCCCTTTACCAGATAACAACAAGAGGTAGAGAAAAAAAAAACATAAAAAGCAATTGAATGTCACTAACAAGTTATTTACAAGCAAACATTACAAATAATATCCCTAACAACACGTCTCTAGCTTTACAACTTCCAATGAAAATCAAAGAGTAACTCTGTAACCAAATACTATGCACTGTTCCAGCAAAGTACGTGTTCAACAATCTGTTTCTTGGTCTAGCCTTCTTGCCATGCTGAAGAACCCATCTAACATCTTCATCAAAATTCTGAACATTTCTATTGTATTTCAGCAACACCATAATCTTCTCCCAAATCTGCAAAGAGTAAGAACATTTAAAGGAAAAATGTAAAACAGATTTAACTTCATGAGCACATAAAAAACACATCAAATCACACTAGATATTTTAGATCGGCATCCTATCTTTAGTCACCTATCTATTCCTCAAATTTAACCATGTACTTAAAAAGACTTTTTGGGGAAGCCAAGCTATTACAAATCACTCTTTTCCAGGGAACTCTAGGTGTATAAAGGATAAGCAACTGATAAACTTCTTAATACTCCCTTTTTCACCAAGTTGCACTCCTTCCAACCCTCAATATCATCAACAACTTTCCTACATCCTAAGAATTTCCTAATTAAGAACCCAATAACATTTCTTAGGTGAAGGCGTAGTCCACCAATATCCATCCTTGAAATAATAATTATGGACCCACTTAACCCAAAAATTGTGAGCTTTGTGAGCTAATAAGTCCCATAACAATCTGGTGATGGTAGGAGTATTCTATTCAAGTAAAGAAATTAGATTCTGAGCACAACTCACCTTAAGCAAGCAAACCTGAGATCAAGCTACTAAAGCTTTCTTTGTAGTTTTTTTTTATGAAAGTTCTAAATTTGGCCTCAATTTCTCTCATAATCTTTTTAGGCAATACAAAGATATGTGGCAATAGGTCTGATGCCAAAGAGCACACTCTTGATTAGTTGAAGTCTTCCAGCACAAGATAGATGCTTTGCAAACCAACCATTCACTTTAGATGTAACTTTATCAACAAGGGGCTTATACGGATCAGAACTATTATAGTCTTTTTGAAGAGAAAGGAACACTAAGGTATCTGATCGAAAAGAAGAGAACCCTAAGCAACACCAAGAAGTGTCATTCAGTGATTCGATCATCAGCAGAAATACCCAATTTCAAATTTGGACCTTCTCTCGATTTGTGTGTGTCATCCTTGTACAGGAGCCATGCTAATCTTCTCTATATCATTCCAATTTTATTAGATGCCTTCGAAGAGACAACCTTTTAAAGTATGCACCAGCTGGGAACCTAGATGTTATAGTTTCTACAAGTACTTCCCCCGACCCCGTTTCAATTTGATAGTCTTATTTTGACTTTGCACGACATTTTAAGATGCTTCTTTGACCATTAATATATATATAGAATTAGGATCATGTGAAAACCAAGTCCTATAATAGGAACTAGGAACTAGGAACTCATCGTGACCGTTGATCGCTCTTAATCCAACGGCTCATGCTTCACCCGCCTTTTTCAATTTCATTAATGTTATTTTCGTAATTTTGGCAGTTTAATGACCTCCCTTGTTTTTCCAGGCGCTGCTTCATTTTTTCTCTCTATGTTCTTCCGCATTTTCTCTCTTTACCTTCAAATTCTTTCAAAGGCAATTTTTCGCGATCTGCTCTCTTTGCTTGTAATCATTGATTTGTCAAATTCTTCGATTTTGATCTTCAATTACTTTGTATTCTTCGATTTTTGTCATTCATTGAGGTAATTTTCTTGTGTTTTTATTTTATTTTTATTTTTGTTGTTTATTTCATTACGATTTTCGCGATTTAGGGTTTTTTTATTTTAATTTTTATCAATTAGTTTATTTTTACTTTTTAATTGTTCTCTGATTTATTTTCTACGATTTAGTGTTTGATTTAGGGCTTTATTTTTACGATTTAGGGTTTTTTTTTATTTCCGGTTTAGGGCTTTTACACTTGCTTACCCAATTCATGGCAGTGGTTATGTATAAAGTTGCTATATGGCTGGCTGGTCTTAATCAAGTAGTATAACGTGTTGTTATTTTAAATTTACTTTTTGCATTGAGTCATTTACTTTTCATTATTAATTTTGCTTAATCCTTATAACTTCATTTTTTTTAGTTTGTTTAACTTTTTGAGCTTTTTTATTTACCTTTTGCTTTGAGTCGTTTACTTTTTAGTATACGTCTAATAGTTTTTATTAGTATACTTTTTAAATGGTTAACTTTTTGTTATTGTTTATTTACTTTTTTTTTATTCATTTACTTTTCAGGAAGATGACTGAAAGTGTAGAGCATTGTTCTGCTGCTGTCACTGATGAAGATATGAATGTAAGAGTTTTCAAAACACCTACTCAACCTGTGCTTCCTAAGATATATTATAATTCTAGTGGTGATAAAGAGTATATCCTAGGTTGCTCTTTGGAAAACAAACCTATTCTTGGAATGAAATTTGATAGTCTTGGAGATGGTATTGCCTTTTATTACAAATATGCTAATGAGTGTGGATTTAAAGTCTGTTCTAGTAATACTAAAGTAGATAAAAATAAGGTTGGTTCTAATAATGGTAAAGGAGTTACTGTAATTAAATATTTATTATATAGCAAAGAAGGGTATGTGACAAATAACAAGAAAGCTGGTAAACAAGTTAAAGGTGCATGTTTAAGGAAAAAGACTGTGAAGAGAGTTCGATGTCCTGCTAATATTAAATTTAGGTTTTGTAATGGTGGCCAGTATATGGTTTACTCTTTTTATGAGTCCCATTCTCACCCTTTTTCTACACCTATTACTAGGCAGGTTACTAAATATGAAGTTAGTTTAAATTTTGCTCATAAGAAGTTTATTTTTGACAACTCAAAGTTAAATATAGGGGTTGTTATGTCTTATAGGATCATGAAAGAACTTTGTGGTGGGTTTAAAAATGTCAGGGGCAATAAAAACGACTTCAAAAATTTTTCTAGGGACGTGAAAGTTTATATCTCTAATGCTGATGGTGCAATGTTTGTTCAAAACCTTGAACAAAAAGTGAAAAGCAGTAAAGGGGGTTATTATTTTGATTATTGTGTTGATGAAAGCAGGCACTTGACACGTGTTTTTTGGGCTGATGCTATTGGTAGAAGAGATTATCAATTGTTTGGGTACTTTTTATCTTTTGATTCTACCTATGATACAAATAAATACTCATTGGTTTTCTGCTCTTTTACTGGAGTTGATAATCATAAGAGATGTGTTACATTTTGTGCTGCTTTATTATCTAAAGAAGATGTAGAATCTTTTGTGTGGCTATTTCAAACTTTTTTGAAGTGTATGGGAAGAGAACCCTCTTGCATAATCACTGATCTAGACCCTGTAATGGGTATTGCCATACAAAAGGTTTTTACCAAGCACTAAACACAAGTTATGTATGTGGCACATAATGAGGAAGGTACCTGAAAAGGTTAGAACTCAGTTTTGTAATGAAACTGAGTTCTTGAAAAAGCTAAGTGCAATAGTTTGGGATAGAGAAATTGATCCCCATGTATTTGTTGATGGCTGGAACAATGTTATGGAGGAATTTGACCTTGTAGATCATGAGTGGTTTGCATACATGTTCAATATTAGGCATCTTTGGATCCCTGCATATTCCAGGGACTTGTTTATGGGTGTGTTACTGCGTTCTACTTCTAGGTCTGAAGGTGAAAACAATTTTTTTTATAATTTTATAAACCCTCATGTGACCTGTGTTGAATTCTTTGTCCATTATGAAACTGCTCTTGATGCTCAAAGGCATGAACAGGATGAGTTGAACAGGCTTAATAAATCTGAGCCTCAATTGGCTACTCATTTGCACTTGGAAAAGCATGCTGCTTTTGTTTACAGTCGTGCCATCTTTTATGATTTTGAAGAAGAATGCCAGGCAGCCTGTTTCTCATGTGGTGTTGAAAGTTGTAGTTCTCTATATGGAGATGGTTTGGAGTTTTCTGTAATTGTTGATCATGAGAAAAGGAAAAACTTTGATGTAAATTTTGACTTGGCCACATATGAATGCAGTTGTACTTGTAAAATGTTTGAGAGTCAAGGCATCTTAAGTAGACACATTCTGTTTATTATGAAAGGCAAGTCTATACGTGAAATTCTTGATCTTTATATCATGAATCGTTGGAGAAAAGACATTCTGAAGAAAGCTTAAGGCATAAATGCTGTTCTGGATGATGCTTCTAAGTATGATAAGAGGAAGCAATTGGTGAGTGATGTGTGGTCCAAGATTTTCAGTTGTGTGAGTTTATCTGAGCAATTTGAGGATGATTTATCTGAGCTTATTAGGACATTATCTTCATTTGAGAAGCAGATGCTGATAAAGAATAATCCTGAAAATGCAACTAGTTCAAAAGAGGTGAAAGATGCTGATATTCAGGTTTTGGTTTGGTCAAATGAAGTAGATGTAAATATCTTGCCTCCAAATCAGTGTCTTAATAAAGGTTCTGCCAGAAGTTCAAAGCGGTTGAAGAGTGCAAAAGAAATAGCTTCTGAAGAAAAATCCAAAAAGGGCGGAACCTGTAGAGCTTGTGGGCAATTTGGTGTTTCACATGACAGTAGGAACTGTCCAAACAAGTAGTTCTTCAGGTATTTTGCTTTTACATGTGTTTCATTTACTTTAATCTGTTATTTATTTACTTTAAAATTTAACTTGATTTACTTTTTATTTTGTGCAGGTGTTATCATACTTGTACTTTTTTTTAGGTATTTTACCTTTATATTTTTCTCATTTACTTTAAGTTGAAATTTTTTTGCTTTACATTGAAATTTATTTTCTTTAATCTGTCATTGATTTTTCTGATGTTTATTTTTGTGCAGTTAATATAATACTTGGAAATTTGAAGATGTTATGGAAGATCAAGATATACTGAAGAAATATTAATGTTTTTTTTATTATTTTTGTAATGTAATATTTTTACGTTTACTCTAAGTAATTATACTGCAGATATAAAGTTCAGTTTGTTTACTTTTACCTATTATACTTTAATTTTATGAAATATTTCATTTACTTTATGATATTGTTTTTTTCGTGTCTTTCACAATGAATAA